>NW_022753015.1:696148-699634 GCF_011630105.1 Anneissia japonica
ACAGGGCCGGATCAAGTGGGAGAGCAGGGAAAACGCACCCCTTGTTTTGCCACTAAATTGTAAAATTTCAATGCATATCACTATTATATATAAATAAACGTTACTCGCTTATCTATTCTGAAAATGTTGTGCTTTCCAAGCTAACAATTCTACGTTAAAATAACATCGACGTTTGACATTCAAAACGCTATTTTTATAGCCATAAATACATATCACTACTGTTCCAAATGGAAAATGGGTCCGGGTTTATTAATTTTTGTAATTGTATTAATTGTTCATATTAAACTGAACATAACATAGGCTAAACAATGTATAATAATAAAAAGAATGATGATGATGATGATGATGATGATGATGATGATGATGATGATGATGATGATGATGATGATGATGATGATGATGATGATGATGATGATGATGATGATGGTGATGATGATGATGATGATGATGAATTTTATTACCTGTTGTTAGTTTTTTCAAACTGATGTCTTTTCTTAAGGGCCCCTTTATTAAGTCAACATTGCCGTTAGGGTCACTCTCGTTAAATAAAGTAGAATAAAAAAGAAATTAAAAACAATTATAATGATGGTGATGACAGCCACGACGGTGATAGTGACGGTGGTGATGGCAACGACGGCGATTATGGTGATGATGAAACATCATCATCATGCTGATAATTGGGGTTTGTCAATATGAAATATGTCATGAGCTTCCTAGACCTATACTTATGGATTTATATTCAATCCACCTTCTAAATTTAAAGTTGCCACTGCAATACTGTTAAGCAGCCAAGTGTCGTAACTTTGTCAATGATGTAATTCATCACTTCGAAAGGCAGTTAGTTTGCTACCGCCAAAGTCTAATACCTTCATGGATTTTCTGTCTACAGTAGGCCTATATAAATTTATTAGAACATAGAATTAATTTTGAGGTAGATCCACTTTGAAAAAAAAAAGTTTCATGTCTATAATACAATTATGAAAAAAAGCTTCAAAATATCCTACAGATTTAAGTACTAAAATGCTTATCCCTAAAATGCCTAAACGATTTAATCAGTTTATTTGCATTACCCAGTGTTTAAAATTATTAGTAAGGTCTCATCATCAAAAGCTTAGTTTATGGTCAATATACGAGTCAAGTAATAGTGCACGCTAATTTGTTAGTTTTTTGCTATTTGTAAATTCTACTAATGGCTTATTTTAAATTTGTTTGAGTGTTTATGTAAAGATTTTTTGTATCTTCCAACCCCAGTTTACTTCTTCATTTCACCATCTGCAAAAGTTATTCTTACTTTCTAGCCAGACTTCACCAGAAAGTTTCAGAGTGCAATTTCAACATGGTCTGAGCACATAGAGTCATTAGGAGGCGCGCCGGCATTTCCTACCACAAGAACCTGAGATCCCCCTCCCCCACCCCCCTCGCACCCTAACCATCGAATGCCGCTCCGATACAGTTGCTGCATGCCCAAGTCAGTAGGCTTGATATAAGACTGGAAAGAATAAAAAAAAAATGATGATGGCTCATCCCTGTTCCTTCATTGTCCAACACCTGTCTCTTATACACATCTAGATGTGTATAAGAGACAGAGAAAACACCATACAATCAACAGGCCAAACTTGAACCAATCAATTAATTAATCAATCCATCATTCATTCATTGATTCAATCACTCAATCGATGTCAATCAATCAATTAACCATTCACTCACTCAATCAATTAATCAATACCATAACATTGTTGTGTAAAATTCTGGTGTATGAACGGGGAACAGAAAGTAAAGGAATAAAATGTTATTATTTAAACAATCGGACGATCTGAGTGCGCGTCCAGGAAACATTGTGTTTAGAGTTATTGTTGGCCCTCTATAACCAGCTGCGCTGATGAGGTCATCAAAACATTGACCACATGACCAGAAATAGGTTTTCTGAATTTAATAATTTCTTTTGTTTTAAACACGTTTACAAAGATTAGTGCCTTTTCCTTTGTTCAATTAACTCCCTGCTTCTCAACCTATGGGTCGCGCCACAAAATTTGGTCGCCAAAACATTTCTGGGGGTCACGAAAAAAAAAAAATTTGGTAAAGCGCATCTCGAAACATAGTGGAAAATACTTCTGCATAGTGGCCAGTCCTACAAAAAGGACTCATCCACATTAACTAGAAGTAACAGATAATAAACAACATGATTAGTTGCTTCTTTGCTTTTTTGTTTGCGAGTGGGTGGGAACTGTACAAGCTTCTTTTTGAAATGTATATTTGACCAGTCAGCGTCGCCCAAATCGACTGTGCGCAATAAACAAATCGTCATTGCTTAAACATTTCAAAATTATGAGTGTAACAAATATTCTTCAGAGTGGGAGATTCAATGGTGATCCAGCCGCCACCCTCCCACCTATTTTTTTTTTTTTTTTTTTTTTTTAAATAAAAAATGGAGATAAAAATTATACCTATTCAAACTAAGAGTCCATTTCCGGCCATCTAGAGGTGCTGTAATCGGTTATTAAAACCCTATCGCTGAAAGTCCTTCCCGGGACACCCTCTATTTCGAATCACCTTGGACCAGTCATTCCTCCATATTATGAAACTGAACATTTAGCACACAATATCAAAATTCTAGTGTACTTTGTTAAGCAAATATAAATCGAAACGATTTTTCACTGCTAGCTTGTGTTCGACTTTGAGTTTGATAGCTTGCGGATCTAAGTAATCAACACATAACATGACAATATCATTTTGTTATGACAATATATGCCTTGGGTCGCCACAAAATGTGCATTCTGAAAGTGGGTCGCCACCTAAAAAAGGTTGAGAAGCAGGGATTTAAGTCATTCATATTCATTGGGATGTCACGGGGAAACGTGGGGGTCGAATTCCCCAGCTCCAGTGTTGATCCAGGCGTGCTCGAGGGCAGGGGCGCACGGCCACCCAATGAAGCTCGCTTCTTAGCCACACCACTAGACATTTTAAAGGCAAAACAAAAATACGCTGGAGTAGTTAAAAATTCCACCTTATGTAGCCAGCTAGCACCCCCTCTTTATAATTGAGCCCTCCCACTTCACCGCCGCGGCCCCGCATCATCCGCTCCCTCATTTTTCAATGCTTTTATACCACCACCACTGGCTATCGAGCGATATCATGTTCAAGATTTGAATAGAAAGTAAAATTATATGCATTGTATTGGTTGTAACATGGATATAAAGGTTTGATGAATGACGATCATTATAAATAATTGATTGAAAGCATACAATTAGCCATCTAGGCCAATATTTGAATGGTATTTAATATTTATAGAAAATGCGAATTTTAATGAAACATAAACATAGGTCTACGCATTTCTTATTTTTACCCTTTTACTTTTAATTTCTATGAGCCTACATCAAAATCAATCATACTCTGCTTCTATTACGGAGTATGACTTCTCGGGGATCGCACGCATTTATTTCTCTGAAAAATACAAAAGACAAGAACAGACAGACGCAATGAGAAACA
>NW_022753015.1:700330-709973 GCF_011630105.1 Anneissia japonica
GTCCCCTGAAGATTCTAATAATTAATACAAAAAAAATAACAATCCCGAATTGCACTCTTACTTACAAATGTGATGAAAATTCTAGAGAGGGCGCCCTGCCCCTTTACTATATTCTGTGTAAGCTCCTATACAGTACATATATAATTATTGGAAATCAACCCATTAATTTAAACATGACTACGAGGTTATTAAAACAGACAGGACCAATATTAGTTTAACAAACCCTATCACAATCACAGGTAAAATAATCACTCAACATTCTAGATATTATCCAACAGCGCCCTCTACAATTACTTGGTACTAAATTAATTATGTAATTTCTTTAAATTTCTTATAGAAAAATATTCAAATGACCTTCCTATTAAAATACACAAGTTGAGAGTCGCCTATTTGGGTGAACGGTTTTTTAATGCGTAACTGTTGTACAACCTTGAATAAAACAAGCAAACCACTAATTTTGTATCATCCCATCACAAAAAAAATATATAAGAAACTAAATAAAAATCCTCAAAACACAATATTTGCTACTTGAACTTGAAAGTTGACACATTACAGAGAGATTGATAAATAAGTCAATAAATAAGTAAACACATATATAATAATAGATAAATAATAACAATGTTAACAATTAGACAATCCACAAGCAACATTTTCCACACTGACAATTTCAAATACGTGAATCTTTTGGAATCAACACTTTGTGTAAACAGGAGAATACTTGCAGAATACAGAAGGAATTCTACAACACTTAGAGGTTTTAATCTTGACAATTGTGACCACAACAGTATATCATTAAAAGTAATGTCCATTCCCGAATTTTAAACCTACAATTTTGATTGTTTAATGTGAGTGCATTAAAAAGTTATTAAAATTGTCAATAAATTAATACTATTTAATAGTGTTAGGTTATTGCTTTAAAACATGAAAGGAAAAACTGCAGAATAAAACAAATTGAAATGATACAAATAGGTATTGCTTACTGTTTCTAAAATATTATTATGTAAAATCTAAGTTGGATAAAGCATTATTTTTCAATAATAATTATATACCTTCTTTTAATTTGTCACATACATTTCAAAGTTTATAATTAAATAGGTTATCTATTTCACATATTATTAATCACATTTACAAGTTGACAAGGCAGTCTGTAAATTGAAAAGGTAAAAAAGAAAATACATATATAATTGCTGTAGTCTAACAGATATATTTTAAACACAGCATTACCATATATTCTATTATATGATAAGAGTTTTCCTTTAAACATAATGAAATATCACCATCATCTGAGATTTCACAAAATACAAGAACAAATACTTCTATTAAAAATAAAATCTATTTAGCCAATCACTAAATGTACCCTATTGCAACAATAGCCGATTGCAAAGGTGTTTCATTCATCTACTCAGTAATACGTGGTACTCCTTTTGTAGTTTGTTTCTTCTTGAATTGACCAATAATGAAGTCATTTATTCAACTGATCTTAATTTAAAGAAAATCTAATATATCTAACTTAAATATTCACTACTTTTATATACTCTATAACTCAAATTATAAAAATATTTATCAATAAATTTCCTTAGTTCTTCCAATTTGAAATTTAAAATCGGCTTTTCATTAAAATGCTATCTGTGTTGTACTTCTATATTTGTTTGTACAGTTCAGTTTTGCAAGTCTTGCAGTTCTCTATTCAATTCTGGCCTCAATTACATTTCAAATTTTAAAAACTCATCCGAAAAACTTTAAAACATTACATCTTACAACCAATCAACCACAACTACGAACACAAAAATCTGCAAACTTAATGTAGGCCTATGTTACATTTATATCAATATAGTCATATTACATTTGTACACATATACATGTATATATATATATGTGTGTATATGTACATACTGTGATGAATATGTATTTACATGAATTAACAATTGAGGTGAGAAAAATAAAAAAATAAAAAAAAAACTAAGAGGAAGGTACAAAAACAAATAGGGTATTTAAAGCTTAATGCTGGGTTTGAGATGCATTCAATATTGAAACAGTAAATATGTGAATTTAATGAGTCAAGCAACACAGGGAGATTATGTGATATCATGTAATATAAATGTACAGCTGAGATTATTGCAGGCAAGTTGCTGGAATATATTTATATTCATAAAAAGAATAGTAAATATAGTGATATCAAAATGAAGAAAGTGACAATGCAACATGTTACATATAATAATTAATACTGCACTTTTTATGTATAACATGTATATATATATATATATATATATATATATATATATATTTATATACATACATGCATACATATATATACATATATATATATATATAATTTTATATGTATATAAGTGTGAAAGGTCTGATTTTAACTTTCAACCATGTACATCAAAAGCAAATTAATAATGCAAATATCCTAATTAATCATCTGTTGCCATAGTAATTTCACACAATCAATTTAATTGTATATTTTCTTAGCTATGAACAACAATCACGAAAGAGAGCATGAATTTAAGGCAAAGTGCACGACAACAAACTTTACCAAAGATAGACAGAATTTGTCCTTCAGTAACCTATGCTGTATACTACAAAAATATATTAAGGTTATGCTATGATATGATAATACAAACAAGTATAAATTATAAAAACAAGTATTCCAAAGGAGAGAAACAAAACAATATAACCTTTCATGGCTATTCCTAGTGGTCAAATAAGGCAAAGAGTTTCTTTGAAAATTATGCCAGTTTATCTGGAACTTAAATTTTAGAAAAATAAAATCTTTTTTTTTTGAACAGATTACAAACACATTTAAGGATGAAGAAAAATGGTAATTGAGATATAAGTTAGATAAAATAAAATATAACCAAAAACCCAATAAAAAAAAAACAAAACTTTTTAAACTAGACAAAGCAGACATACTATATCGGGAAATTATAATATCTCTTGGTTACATACACAGCTCTCTAACAACTTTATGACCCAAAGAGAAGGTGGTATTTTTACTGGGCCTATTTTCGTCTTTTTCTACGATCTATCAAGATTTGACAGATTCCAGATGTTCTTATTGTCAATAGCATAACATATCAAAACATTTTAAACCAGATTTTAACAGTTCAGTCCACGTTATATCTTGTCAATATGTAAAAATTTTTCAGCAACTTGGACGAAAAAACATTTTACAAATAAATATGGTTTAATCTTTCTTATGACATATATTGCACACATTCGATGGCTTTTACAAATGATTTGTATTTACCAATTTTTCGGTAACAGTCTCCAATCAACTTTCGCTAAAGCCACTTTCAGACAGAACTATGTTACCACAATATTGCGGGATTATCCCTGGCATTGCCATTTGTATAAAAAGCGAGAACCAACCGTAACCACAATAATGCGGTAACACAGCTTTCCATCTCAGACATAGTGATCGCCATTCAATTCCACCTAACTTTGTAA
The DNA here is from genome assembly GCF_011630105.1 of Anneissia japonica. Classification (NCBI taxonomy): domain Eukaryota; kingdom Metazoa; phylum Echinodermata; class Crinoidea; order Comatulida; family Comatulidae; genus Anneissia; species Anneissia japonica. Next base: position 703,784 of record NW_022753015.1, read on the forward strand.
CATAGCCCAAATAAAATTCTAACTTTAAGACTTTAAATTTGACAATGTAGGGCAAATATATGAGTATAGAAACTCATGCATATAATACATATTTATAGGTTCTGCATACATGTACATGAGACTTTAAAAAGTCTATAGTAATTTTTCCTGGGTATGGTTAACTGAAATAAAATGTTGAAAATTCTATGGTTACACTTTATATATTAATATTTAAAAAAAAATTATAGAGAAAAAATGTAAAATCGCCTGGAAATCTTGAATACATGCAAATATATCTAGATAAAGGTATTTTATTTAAATGTTTAAATTTTGAGAAATATTTTATTTTGAATAACAAGATCCTAACTATACCATATAACATACAATATCAGAAGGACTGCTACAGCGACAGTAATATGCCCCCAATCACACTCTAGGGATAAAAGTACATATACCTAATTTTTTATATATCAATTTTTCTTTTCATCTAGTACAGAATTTGGTCAATTGAAAATTAGCATCTCATGTTCTGATGCTTTTATCTTCAGTTGTTTCTTTTACTCAAAGCATGGCATCTTCAGCGATATCGGTGTTGGAACGGCCGAGCGAGAGGATCTTACGTAAACCCTGGAAGCCCTTTTTGGGAGGTGGTCCAACCAGCATTGGTGAGCTGTTTTTGTGGGTAATAGCAATCTGGAAAAAACAAAAGATAGCAGGAATTTAACAGTAAATTCATAGTGAAATAGTAAGTTTTTAATGATAAATTTCAGTAAAAGCTAAACAAATTAACTTTCTTACACTCTTAGTGGAGTGTGTAGGGTGTGCAAGAGAACAGGTCATTCAAGCTAGATCTTGCAAATACTGTATATGCCTGAAATCCTTGATGTGCAGTGAGACAATAGAATTGTACGGACATAATGATCATCACATTTACTTAAGACTGATATTTCCCAGCTGAATGATTACAAATGGTGGTAATAATAGCTAAGTAGCCCGTCATTTTTCAATGCCTTTTACAATGATAACATAACACAGTCTACTCTTTGCTAGGCTCAAACGCTATCACATCAATATTAGTCATTTCATCGGCTTCATATTCAACTTTATTTATCAAAGTCCCAATCATCAATTATTTTTATCCACTTTGTTATGGCTCAATTATGCGGGCTTACAAGAGCCAATGGCAAGATAAATCATGTTCTTTTCCACTCGGTGTTGTATCAGTCACGAATCTGCTGTTGGGCGTACAGACTAGAATCAACGCCAAAGGGCGCAAAGACTAGCATCGACGCCTCCGCGTCTTGAGGCAGCCAGATTTCTAGCTGAGTGGACTTTTTGCAGTACTGACATTAAGATTCATTCCTTTTACTTTATTTTATTAATCAAAGCTGAAATTTTATTTTACTTGGGAAGATTTTTATTGATGATTATGAACGATTCTCTAGGCTTTCATTTTAGAATGAAACAAAGATTTATAGAAACATTAAATATGATACTACTGATTTAATAATAATATAAGTACTCCTGAAGTAAATTATTTTCAATGAATAAATTTATCATATCAATAAAGATTGAATATTAATGATACGAAAGTACTAAATTGTATTATCCAAAATAAAAGTACATATATATATTTAAAGATGCATTACATATAATATCATCCTAGTAAGTATTACAAAATAGACGAAAGTAATTATATGTATTATTTTTAATTTTGTAATATAAATAATTGTATTAGTTATGATTTATTATATGTGTTAAGGTGGAAAACAGTAGTTACAAGCAGTCAACTATACCCCACATGTTCAATAGTACATAATGAGCCTTGCGTAATTATCCCATACACTAATGCTCATTCCGCGTTAGTGTTCTTGGGTGACGAGTTGTTCTACTACGTGAAGTTGCGCAGGCAATTAGCTTTACTTTGTGCAAAGGAATTGCTGCCTTAATGAGCGACCAAGTGCGGCACGGACACCAATCTATATGGTATTTACAAGTTAAGTGTTAGAATATTATTGTGTTAGCAGACAAGCTGCACATTAGAATGTTAGATTGGCATCTAACTGCAAAGAAGTCTAGCTCTTGGGATCTGCACGTTATCAAACCATAAATGCGCACAACACATCACGTCTATTTATCGTCTGTTATTCTAACACACATTTTACCATTTCCAACACAAAGGATAATTTATAGTTGATAACTTTGTCAAAAAAACCTTCTGTTTCTAACAGACAGAATATAGAATATAGGCTATTACTTCTTAATTCCAAATTGTCACGATTCACAGGTACGCTTAAGTTAACTGCAAACATTTGTTGGTCCAACAATGACGCCATAATAATATGCTACTTGATAATTTGGATTATAAATTTAAAACAAATAAAGATAAGAATAAAATAATATAATAATAATTTGTAACCATTCAATAATAATACAACAATTATTATTATAGTAGTAATTATGAATTTCAACCAATTTTTATACAGCTTTTTAAAAATTTGAAATATTTGTTACAAATTAATCATTAATGATGTAACAAAGTCATCAAGTAATTTAAATGTTTTTAAAAGCAACTTTAAGGCATCATTATTGTAAGATTAATTATCTTTTATTTTATGTACGTAAATGTGTAATTTTTTAGTTAAGTTTTTGTTGTCTAAAAATATTTTGTACCCAGGACCCCAAGGGAGACCAGTCTCTTTGACTGATTAGGCCACCCTGGTAAATTATTGAGAATAAATAAATAAATTAACAGTAATGGTATTCCTTAGAATAAGTTTATAAATCTAATTAAAAAGAAGCCCAACAAATTAAAAAAATATCAGAAACTTTAAACTCAATGTTAATCTTTTTGTTTTCAGTTTATCTGAAGAAAAAAAAAATTGTCCAAAACTTGAAATCCTGGTCAATAACTCTTTGCATTTGAACATCCACTCGACAAAGATTAAAAGTACTCCCCAAGGGGGATGGGGGAAAGGCATTGTTCAACAGCAACAATTATTGTAGACAAGATCAGCTTTTATTATTTTTCCATTGACTTGTGGAGAATGATGAGGTGTTATTTTGAATGATCAGAGTTTTGTAAAATACTTGCCTTTCAAGTATTGTAGCATGATTTTAGTGGCTGGTGTGGAGAATGAAGTACAGACCTGTTACAGCCATGCCCTAGATTAACAAAGGTTCATGGGTTTTACAGAAAAAAAAAAAAACAGACAATTGGCTGTATAAACTCCCTCTTGTGTTAATGTAGACAAGATAGACTCATTTTAACAGTTTTTTTTTTATTATTCGAAAGTATTCCATCACTTGAAATTGTTAAATCAGAGAGTTGAAGTTTAAAGGAAATTTTCAACATTTATATGTATTTCAGATAGTGGCAAAAAAGTTGTTCTGCCAGGAAAAAGAGGAATAAAAACAACAAATGTAAAAACTATATTAATAAACTATTTTTTTTAAAGGTTTGCATGGCAATATGTAATAACAATATATTTCTGACACAAATATTGTTCCAAGAAAAACCATGGGGTTAATCTGACTGTGTTTTATCAGGAAAATGAAAATCAAGATGCAAGTGTGGCATTAAATAATATACAAAGCACTCCCTTAACTACAGATACAATGGCTAAAAATAAAAATTAAAAAAAAGGAATGAAAAAAAAAACTGTTGTGCAATTTAACAAGTGGGGGAAAAAGTGGGTATTAAAAATGCTTTAAGTTAGGATCCCATATTTAATGGGGAAGCCATTTGGTCACCAAATTTCTTATGGAAGAGAAATAGTAGGAATAATGAATATGAGAAACGAAAAAGTGGAAGGAGCAGGAAGAAATTTTATTAGATAGGGGTGAAGACATACATAAGAGAATTACAGGTAATGGGGATAGGACTGCACAGAACCCAAGAGAAACATATACACAATAGTCATCCTATCAGACACAGGCAACAAGTAAAGACTATTTAGGAGACGAGACACACGACAATATTTATGTGGGCGAGGGTAGTAAAAAGTGAATATAAATATTATAATTATTGTTTAAATAGACTTGGTTTTAATCTTTACCAGATGGTCAATTTTTTAGCCATCTATCATTCTTCAAATACTTCAAAAATTGCAATAAACATTTGATTAAGTCACATTATTTCTACAATCCTTTATCCCCACGTTATAGAAAGAGTGGGTATTATACAGATCCACGTAATATATATGTGAGCGATTGGTGTTGGCAAATGTGGCTTGTGTGTGCTGTGCCGTATCGACGTTGATTAATGACTCCTAACCCGAAGACAATATCTCCTTCCTGCAAGATATATGTCTTATGCGTTCGCATAATGGATAAAGGCTGTTGATACATTCGACATGTTGCACGTCTGGTTTCTCGTCTACTGAATACCTGTACTTTCGCATTTCTTATTACGCAAGCTGTGTCATAAGCTGGATTGATTTGGCAAAGATTAAGTTTCGATAAAAATATATGTCATTTAAATAATTTCAATAAAATCATTCTTTTAAATAGATGTACTGCTTACAAATACGGAACAATACCCGAATTCATAGCACAGACCACATATGATTGATTTTAATATAATTAATGGTATGTTTTTCATCACTGGATGAAATAATCAGTTTGCTTCTTTACATACCAATTCTGACATTAATAACACCATACTTCATAACTTTTATAGCTTGTTTTGATTCTTTCGGCTGAATCATGTGCAGTCGTTCTGCAATTTATTTTAGAATCCAATTATTCTTCACGATATTACTCGTTTTTTTTTTAATAACTTGGATGTCAATTCAATTTAGACTGAGTACTTAATTGTTCACCAAAATTCTTCAAATTTCTTAAGTCATAAAAACAAAAAAGTTTATTGACAATGGATTAGCAAACTGCAGGCAAGGATACTCTAACAGAAAATAATATGAAATACACTTCATCATCCAATTGAGAAAAAAACTAAAAAAAAAAAAATAGAAAAAAAAATAATAGACTTTTTTTTGTAGGTAGTTAAGGAGACTTAACTGCCGTAGCACAGATCTTTAATGGATTACATAGCATTCAGGTCTTTACATTAAACAATATTTGAACAGATACATCAAAGTTTTTCATCAATAAGAAGAGAAATAGTAATTATTTTTGATGTATATCGACAAAATTTAGTAAAGAGGAAACTGAAGTTGATCCTACAGAAACAAGAGAAAACAGATGAGGGGGAAAAAAAGGGGAAAGGTGTAAACACGACTGATCATTGTGCAAGGAACAGATATACATCTAAGTCTACATGGATTATTTTGAAAGGTCGTTTTGCGAATTATTATCTCTTGTGCTGCAAAAGGGTGAAGGACGGGGTTGCAGTCACATTAGGTTGATGACATCCTCCATATATAAGTTCATCGAGAATCCAAAAGGTTAGAAAATGCGCGCAAAACAATCGAGGATACACAGAGCAAGCAATTCGAGTGAAATTACTCGCAGAATCAGACTGCAAGTTAATGACTCTAAAACATAAAGTATGGCACTCTTAAAAAATACATCCTTCAATTGTATCATTTGATTTAATAAACGAGTAAATGACGCTGCAAGTCTTTGTTGCATGTTCACTAGTCTCAAGTATATATATCATGATTACTCTCTTATAAATGCTATTGCTTCAAGAATTTGAGTAAATCTGGCAAAAGGTTGGCAACAAAGATTTCAATTGATATAGGATTTTCCTTAATGACTTCCAAAATATGATGTGCTTTACGAACAATAATACGATGATCAAAACATTTTATTTATCTACATCTGGTATCTAAATAATTGACTTAAGACACATAATCAATAAAATAATTTAGTTTCAATTGATTACAATAGTTCTTAACAAAAATATGTTGAAATCTGTAATAATATCTTAGTTGTCGTATACTTAGTTAAGTTTACTATACCACTTGAGTAAAGAATGTAAAAAATTATAAAACAAAAGTAACTAAAATGAAATAATTAAACCTAATGAAAATCTTCTGTAGCTCCTTTATATTTTCGATTTTGTTTAATATGAATGTTTAACAGATTTATATTAGATAGATAGATAGAAATCTTTCTTTATTCTGGACACTCAGTCAGTATTGTTACACTGTTCTTCCCTGAGGTCCAGGGTATTATCTTAAACTACATTTTATTACAAAATAAAATTAAAAGAAAAATGCATAAAAATATAAAAACAGTATATATA
>NW_022753015.1:710299-763112 GCF_011630105.1 Anneissia japonica
ATATTGTAAAGAAGCTTAGTATAGAAGAGCCACTTGATAGTGCTTAGATTTTGAATAAATGAAATAAATTATATAAAAGCCCACTGAATTTCCACAAACTATATACATGAGCTACCAACATAAGTTAATATTAAAAGGTGTGAAAATAAACTTTTAATAGACAGATGTTTTCTACCAAATTCACTACAGGATAAGACAGTCATTATAAACAAAATGGAGCTTGAAAATAAATGACCTGAATAAGTAAGTAAATTCAAACATTTTAAAATGTAAAGTTCTTACAATATACTTGCACTAAATCAAATATAATACCAAAAGTAATTAATAACATGGATTTAAAATATGCTCATATCAAGGAAGGACAATCAAAGGAATCAAATTGGATCATTTCTATATCTATGTGTAGAATTTGTTGAATTAACTCAAGGGTATGATGCAAATGATTTTTGTACCCTAAATGATCATTGATGTGATAAAAGATCTATGCAAGGTTAACACATCTGTAACTAATATAATTGAGATCCTGAAAAAAAGTGCAGAAAAATTCAAGGGATCAAAGTGCAACCTCGGGCAACTTACCGTACAGGGTGGTTGAAGCCATGGCTCGCCATCAATTTGCATAGGTAACCGTTTCCTTGTGCGTATAGTGACGGTGGAACACTGAGCAAGACGGCGCCCAGATGAACGGATCCCCGCTTTGACTTGACCTACGTGAAGTGAACTATCCAACCCAACAACCTCGATCTTCTTGTCTCCAATTGCTGAAAAAAAAAAATCAATGCTTTAGGATTAATCTTTTCTTTCAGGCAATCTCGTTATTTAACTTCACCCTGGGAAAAGGAGAGGGGGGAGTTAATTTTTAACAATTCCTTGAAAAAACAGTTGCGGAATTTATCCTCAGCACTACTTAATCATGTTGACAGCTCATTTTCTGGTGGGTTTGCATAGGATAAGACTTGTGTAGATTAAAGCTCCTCTTAAATTTTTTTGGTATGTACACTAATTAAAATATATAAATCTAAGCACATTTAAATGTTTCTTTCTCTAGAGAATACATGGTATCAATGACAGGTCAAGAGGTTTTTTTTAACTTCTAAAAACAATCACTGACTGTTTATATCAGTATAAATCAGTATAATTTATCACTTAATAATATGATATTATTGTATTCTTGTTTCGAATTAGGAAGCAAGACAATTTTGAAGTACCAGTCACCTATTGCCTACCTCTGACCACTACTGAACAAATTATTTAATAGTACTTGTTACTTAAAGTTACAGTTTAATCACAAAATGCATTTATACATGTATATGTTAGAAATAACAATGATGTAAACAAAAATGCGATTATGTTATGAAAACAGAAGCAAACCATGAGGTGCATTAAAGCCAGGTATTGCCTGTTCAAAAAAGAAAAAATTAAAGGACCCCCTCCCCACCAAAAAAAAAAAAAAAATCTTGTTATTCAACTAAATAGAGTGAAATATACACGAAAAAACACAGTGCCGTCATCACAAATTCAGGTAGAACAAAATAATTAGACAGTAGTTATAGAATCAGGGCAAAGACAGTATATGATTTGAATTCCCCAGTGATCAATATTGGGGCTTTTTTTTCATAAACTATGAAAGCTATACTGTCAAACCATCTACATAGTACACAAATTATCATAGTACTAGTATGCTAATAATACAGCTCTTTACTTCACCTTTTCTGAAATAAATGAGGTAATAATGAAAATGAGTAATGACAGTAAATTAGAAAATGGATAGTTGATAACATACTAAGCCTAGAGTACAAATAAAAAACACATCCTTACAAAAACCAATCTGTATGTTTATTGGAACACAACAAATATTAGCAAAATTAATATTCAATTTGATTTATTTTTTGATCTCCGAAATTCTCTCCATGATACAAGTTATAAACATTTTCTTAAGAATCTTAATAAACATTACGTCAAATCTTAAATATCAGAATTAATTTCCAAGCTGAATTTTAATAATATTGATAACAAATTTTATATTTAAATTCTCAATTATTGTAAAAATTGTATTTAAACATGTTTATAAAATCTGAAATCCCAAAACAATGGCGTGTTTTTCAATACATGGAGTACTGTATGTATTATACTTTCTTTTCTAAAATCTGTTAAGTGCAATGGGCATAATTTTTATATTTTATAATTTTTATATTGTTTGCAACTTTATGATGGACAGTTTACTTGCATTTTTACTTGGTAGCTTTAAAGTAATTGATATTTTAAAATTGAATTTCTAGAATATTTTAATATTTTAAATAAATTTTAAATTATTATTTAAACTCTGTATTGTAATATACAGACGTGTTCCTGAGAAGCTCTCTTAGTATCTTCTGTTTTTATGGTTTGTTGGGCTTAGGTTTGTTAGGTAGAGTTTTATTTTTAACCCCATAAGTGTCAGACATGCCACTAAACCTCGAAATAGTAAACCTATGAAGAGCAAACTTCCAGATAATAGCAAAAAACGATATGACCCTAACTATCCAAGATGGCGGTGGCTGCGAGGCTGGAACTTCACTCAAGAAGGCTAAGCCAACAATAAGAGGAAGGCCACAGAAGAGGAATGGAATTGTACTGCGTACACTACCACGGTATATGATGATGGTGATAATGCTATGGCTTTGATAAATGCCAGCTCTGGACCCACCAATAATGTGCTAAATTAAGTAAACAAGAATACAAATCTTCACAGTGGGATTTAATTAACATCATGTTTTTCTGCGCGCCATTGTGTCGGGATTCAATATTTCGACATTAATTATGTCATCATCAGGCATTCATTCGTTCCTGATGATGACATAATTAATGTCAAAATATTGAATCCCGACACGATGGCGTGCATTTCAATACTTGGAGTATGTATTATACTATCTTATCTGAGATTAATCAGTGGACCTTTCGGTTCATGTTTTTCTGTAATACGTGCATAGGCCTAGTCAAGGACAGTCTAGTTTCTACTGGGCCGCAACAACTAGACTATCATAACAGTCCCAACGACAATGTTACTATGAAGGATGTAATTGTGATTTAGTTCACTCTTGGAGTGTTCCTATCTCATTGTTCTTATGTGCTTGTTCCTTGCTGTTTCTCTTATTGTAAATTTTCATGTTTTTGAGACAAATATATGGAAAAAAAATGTGGATTCAAATATAGGCAGAAAATGTTACTATAAAAAAAGTTCAAGGCCATAAACATTTTAGGTGTTGGTATTGGCAGAAATTTGGAATGGAAGATGATAGATGATAAATGTACAAAAGAAAGATAATAAAGATAAATGCAAAGTATTGCCAGGGTTGCTTAAATATAATATCAAGATTTATCCATGAACATCTGTAATCTATAATTTACAAAGCAATTTCCCCCTTCCTCCCGCCATAATCATTATTTTATGAACAGTTCTGATTCTACATTTTTCTGTTTTAATTTAAATAATCTATTAAGTTAAAGATCTAATTTTATTTTCATATTTATTCTTTTTTCTTTAATTGTATGTAATGAGGGGGTCAATTGATCAACTCTTGCTGGATGGACCACCCTAACAAAAAATTAATTAATTAATTAACTAACAAATGTAGTGTTGTATGGGCTGATAAAGTCAGAGCTAAAAAATAAAATAATAAAGTGCTGGGGTACAGGTTAGCTGATATAATTACAAAGTAAGAGAATATGAGTTCAGCATACCAGCCCGGTGGCTTTAAACTGGATTTCTCAGTAATGAGAGGCTACAATATTGTATAAGATATCCCATAACCTAGTAAGCACCTTCTTTTTTAAACAAAAACCTTATGTTAAAAGAGGAAAATACAAGCTCTACAGATGTGGAGTGCCAAAAGTAAGTTTAATGTTTCCTAACTAAGAAATCATCTTGAAAACACATTAATGCATAGTTTGAACCTTTTTCATAAATTAAATAGTGGCAGCAAGTATAATCATTTGGGACGTTCTCATAATGAAAACAGTTGTTTCAAAAGGTTCCCACAAAATGTCAGCAGGTTTTAATGCATTCAGCAGGCCTAGTGTTTGAAAAAAATAATCCACGTTCATATAAGCTAGGATTAGCTTTGATGTGTAGCTGAAAACTAGCAAGGCAAAACTAGTCTATATAGTACCTCTTTGAAAGATTTGTAAGAATTTAAATATTCTAACAACAAACTATCGCTAGAATATTCTCAATTCATGGGGATGTTTGCTGTCTGATCTAGCCTTTGCCATCTAGCCTTTGCAGGCTTACATTTTCTACACCTTAATCATCTGAAATTACAACAATCTTAAAAAGTATTGAACCTAGGCCTTGGGAATTAAGTCTATACAAATCTATGGATAATAAATAAAAGTACGAAAACATAATTTTAAAGAGTTGGTTTTTTGCCTGGAAAGTATCTCATGGATTATCAATTATGAATGCTTGGCAACGTCACACATGTACGATCCATACAATTATTGACAGTATTGTAAATTATTTTTTTTAATGTTTGTATTTTTATAGTAAAAAGTCTGGGTTTTACTGCAAAACTTATCTATTGAATCTATATTTAAAAAGTTATAAAAGTAGTTGTATAGCCATGTTAGTATAAAAAATAACAGGTAAAGATTTGCACAACGGGCCTCACTTTAAGATGTTATTATTCAGCACAAGCTTTTGCCAGCAGTGACACACACTTTATTAGACTTACATTGTTCTGCTGAAAGCAAATCTACATTTGACTGTGTAGCTCCGACGTTGGCGTGGCCCGACTCTTTCTGTTTCTGCGCTTTCTTTGCAATCCTGGCACGCTTCTTTGTGCTTGGGTTCTCGCCCCATAGGTTCGATCCTCCATAAATGCTCGGGATATTCAAGATCGCAATTCCCTCGAGTGACGGTCCATTGGCGAGGTCCAGCGATACACCATCGCACTATTAAAAGAAAAGGTAAAAATGGATAAAGGTCAAATTCAAATAATGTCTTGGTGTGATTCTATGAAATGTTTATATTGGTTACTTATTCCAGATTGTTTAACAATTCAAAATAATGTTGGTAAGCTTCTATAATTAGTTAGTCATTGTACTGTTCATTAACAGCATACGACACTTCAATCTGTGGCTAAACTTTAAATTTAAAAACCAATTGGTCTAAATGAGAATGAAAAATACTTAAATTTTGGTAATATAGAAAACAATTTTGTAAAGTATTAAAAAACTATTTGATTGATTATTTTAACAATCTTGCATATAGCACATTCCTGCTAGTGAAGCGACTGGAACCCATTCTTTAACATTTACAAATTTAACACTTGACCTGCAGGTCAACGCTTCACAATTCTCAACAACATGTTAAGAAAAAAAAAGAATGTGATGGCCTTGAGATTAAATGACAGTACTTATGGACAACTTACACCAACATACACACGCACACATCAAGTGGATTGTTGGAAAAGCCTGCATTAAAACATGATATCTTCAAATATACCTGAGATCAAATGTTTAGCGTGCTATACGTAACAACGATCATCAAATTAAATCTATCAAGCATTTTTAGCTACACATTCGTATACACAGCTTTCTAGTGAAATGCAACTCCTCTCAGTACAAGCACCAATTAATTTGTTCCTTTCAAATAAATTAAACAGACATCATTTAAAGGCCTGCTTACCTTAATTCCCCAATCCAAAATATCACGGAGCACATCATTTATCAAACAGCAATGATGCAAAATGAGAATTGTATTTGTCTTAGGATAATTCACAATACCACTCATGTTAACAAGGAGGACATTTGCCAATTTCGAAAAGGACTGGAATTTTAATTTTGAAGACGAAATAAAGGTCGGGTGTTTAGAAATTATTCTTTGGGAATTATCTGCAAACATTAGTGTGGAGCAATGCATCTCAACGTTGCTTAAAAGATTAACTCACAGACTGAATCCAAAATTTCCACAGCGTTTAAGTGGATTCGAGCAAAATAACGAGCAATTGAATGAAACTTTCAACGAAGAATTTGAAAGAGTACGAGAAATATGTTTTGCCTTGAGTATGAGGTTAAGGAGATTAGTTTGTAAAGTGGGAATTCTTACTATATAAAGATTTAAAGCACATTGTTTTTAAAGTGCTAACATTAATACAACTCTCAGTAAACAACTTACTGTACATTCCAGCTGACAATATTTTCATCAAAAGTTCAAAACAACACAAACAAAAGACACTGTTCTTCTTTAGGCACCGTATGATGGAAAGGGATGGGGAATAACGAGTCCAAAGAAAGTTTTGACGAAAAAGCAGTTGGTCATGGCTACATTATCATTCAATTTCAAATGACAACACAGACAGTGTACATGAGTTTGGTATGTAATATATTTGTGTTTGTGAGAGGATGCTGATGTGGTTGTGTATAGCAGTATAAATTCTTTATTAATATTATGAAACTTCAGCTTAAACAAAGCTATACTTACCATAATGTCGATGTCCTCATGTAGGTTTTTGCAAGTCGATGAAAAGGTTTCTGAGGTGCCAAACTCAAAATACCAAAGTTTGTTCTTCATGCGACTATTAAATTTCTCTGGGTGTCGTTCGCGCATTTGATGAAATCTGTTTGCAATGGCGGCATCCTATTATTGGGGGAAAAAAAACAAAACTAAACAATATTGTCTTGGTTAATAGCATCCGATTGTCAGGAGGATAAGAGAAAACAGACGATGTGTAGTGAGAATTTATATCATATTGTAAATTTTTCAGATTTTTAATGCATTTGGACAAAAGGAGTTTGAAACATGTTAATGTTGATTTATGGTATTTTTCCTGGTTTTTTTTTAACATTAACATCTCCTTTTTTTTATTTAATTTTTATATTGTTATTATTTTATGTTATTGCATTCAGTATGTTATATATTTTTTTAATTGTCAATTATTTAGTTCATATTTTGTTCATATTTAGTTCATTTTACAATTCTTTGTTAAGGAGACTGTTGGTCCTCCATGAGTTATAGAAATTCTTTTTTCTTTAACTGTCACTAACCACTTGTTATCATTTGTGGTTGAATAATAAATGAAATGCTGTTCCTTTTTGTATCCTTGGGCAAAAAACCTATGTGAGACTATTTATTACGAGGCCTGTAATATATTTAAAATTTGTTTCTTAATTGAAAATGAAATTCTTAAATACTTTCACATCCAGCAGGTGAAAAGATATCTAACTGGGAGAGGGGGATGGGTGGGCTAGTTGTTGATGCAATTTGTGTCAGTGCAATCTCATCATCTGCCATAAATAGTGTTTACTTACTGTATCTTTGTATGTGAATGTGAATTATATTTTAAGGCATCTGAAACTGAATAAAACAAAATAAAGTTCCTTTACATCCAAAATGTGTCCTTGTCAGTTACAGTAAATGAATCAAAATTTATGATAGCTTACCACACCAATAGAGAAGTAGTTGTTGATGATATTGTATGGAACAGGGTCCCCCTGTTCCTCTGTGTTGGTGGTACTGAATTCAATATGCCATCGGTCCAAGTACACCATTCTCGATATTTCTAAGTCTTTCATTATTTTTCCTAGACTAGCACCAACATAGCCTACAAAAATGAAACACAAGTGGATAAATGATACAAGTTCAGACAAGCGTTTCTTAAAATAAAAACACAGTTACAAAACTCCTAAAGCTACAAACTTTGTAAGTTACAAACTGTTGTTGATAGCTCTATTTATTAGTAGTATAGTTATTTGCTTGATCATTGTATACTACATTGTATCCGACTGCTAATTGGTTAATTGTGAGACTATTACTAATTATGTAAGCATAAGCTCTTTTCTACTTTGTTTTCAATTTTTTACTCCACACACCTGATGATGCTGGCATTGACTGCCAGCGAAAGCTCGTATTGAATAAATAACATCTAAGATAGTCTCAGAGTGCTGCCTTTTAATTTTATTTGTAAACCGTTGTTGCAAACTGTTTTAAGTTTAACATGAACACTATAATTTCTTTGTAGGTAAATTTCTAGTTTGAATATATGATGTTTTAATGGGTTTTAAGTAATTATGTTTGGACAACTGTTTTTTACAGTTTTATTTATTACAACAATGTTTAAAGAAGATTACTCTTTCAGACTCCTCAAAGAGAAACTGACATTCAGGGGCTCTTTTTAGTAAAAAAGTGAAATAATATACATTAATCCAAAATAAAATTAGAAAAAGAGTATATATAACCTACAAATAATCTATGAAAAGCCTAATATACATCGAATAAATATATAACAACAGTATTATCAAAAATACAATAAACAATACAGAATAAATAAGATTACAAATATTTATACATATAATTAAGCAACTGTATTAAATTCAATTTATTTGGTATTTTATGTTGATTATTTGTATAAAACCCATATTTATCGGTAATGTTAAATGGATTTTGACTTGTAAAGAATGATCAACAAAATAATTTATCTATGAAAAGGCACTCAATACTTTTCAATTCCATATTGATCCGGCATAAATATATTGTAACAATATATATATATACAATATTTCAAGAAGATAGACAGGTAACTAGATAAATATTTCCACTGAATGCAATCTATGTACTCTGGTAATGAATTTTCCAAATCCGAATTGAAGACTAAACATTAAATTATAGCGAAAAAGGAATATAAAAATAGATAAAAGCAGGAAGATAGATTAAAACAAGGCATATTTCAAACAGAAGACATGTAGTAAAAAATACAGACATATAAATAGATGTGGCTAATATATTTTTAGTTAACAGCTTAATTAACGTTTTAACATGCCTTAAATTGCCTGATGAAGATACTTTTAAATACGATTGGTTATTTTCTTGGTGTAGTATGCTTTTATCATGTACGTTTTCAATGTTCTTTTCTGTGAGTTATCATTTTTCTGTATGTGTCTGGAGGTAGTGTTAAGCATGTTTTTCCAGCATTAACCTTTGAAAGCCTAAGTTCATGTATATTGGTCTAGAGAGAGAATGAGGCACTTAGTGCAACAAAGTACAATTAGTTAATGACTGCAATAACACAATCAGGCTCAGTTTAAAAGTGTTTGCAATTCAAGCAAACCTTTTGCTGCATTTTGCCTTAAATTGATGCTTTTTGTTGTAAGTAAACAAATTTACAAGACAATTAATGCAAATACAAAGATTTTACGAGCATTTTTTATACCACTCAAAACAAGCATTTTGTTGATTGCCATTGTTGTACACTACTACATAATGATATAAAGATTAGTAAAAACTAATGAAACTGTACAAATTGACATTTAAAACAAAATGAAAAACAATTATTAAAGAGAGTATTTTAGTGAAAAACAACTAAATTATAATTTATTACACACACACTACAACTAACTAATCATCACATTAAGTAACAATATATTAATATAATTGAAAATACTATATAATAATTATACTACATTATAGTTATATAAACCTTTCTTACTAACGAAAATAAAGACCACTTAAATGTTTTAACACAACCTAGATGTTTCTGATGGAATTAAAATAGATTATAAGGCAATACTACCGCACAGTTATCCATCAACAATACCCGAGGATACTGGGCGATATATAAACAGATTTCTACAAAGAAAATCACAATCAACTACCGCAGTAATGTTTTTAAAGCTGGCCATACTAAAACGATTTATAAGAATCTCACCTCCGCCCCAGTTTAAGCACCGTGCTAAATCATTACCAGTTCCTAGGGGCAACACTGCCACGGGAGGTCGATTTGGCAAGTTCAACTTATCTGCAAAAAAAAAAAAAATCATTGTGATAAAACTGTCCACCAATAATTATTTCGAATAAAAACAAAATTTTATTTTTGACCAACAATTAGCGCACCTGTCGCCACGAAAAAAATGGAATTAAAAAAAAAAAAAATTTAAGTTTTAAATTATTTTTATTACGTCCGCTGCTGCCTTGAAATCTCCAAAAATAAGATATGTATATTTCTTCCTAACTATATAAATTTAAAGTATTTAACCATCCCATTACTACACTGTTTACAATCAACAATAACATTTTATTTTTATTTTCTCCTCCGTCTGAATGTTTTTGCAAAACCATTTGCTAAATAAGAAAAAAAAAATATTTTTATTTTTTTTCCACACTCGTCTAACGACCTTTAAAAAAATAAGTTTGTGAAACAAAGTATTAAAAAAGTCTTGATTAGTGATATAAAAATGTATTTATGTATTTTATTCATTTGTTTAGATTAAAATAAAGGATCTGACAACAGATTACTGAAATACCATCTATTTCAATGTGATATTTTATATACTCCATTATATTATACATATGAAATAGCTCATACTTGGGTGATAGTTATAAATTAATATAATCAAAAGTGACATTCACTACTTTCAATTTGATGCACACAAGTATTTTGAGATATTATATCATAATTAAGGTTAATTTAATAAGTCTGTATATTTCGCTTTATACCTTTTTCTTGATTATTTTGACAGTTATTTCTATTTAATTCAAATTTATTTTTGTAATAACATTTGGCACTGTGGAACGATATAAAATACAATTTCAAGTATAATAAAAAGTATCCATTAAAATTTAACAAGTATAAAAAAAATTATGATTTTTTGACATCTTAGTTATTTTGTTGACTTAAGGATCACAGGCTAGTATTTAGTATTGATCGCAATCAACACAAACTATTTTTTTGCTTTATAACTGCTACAATATCGCACCATACAAATTTAATGTTTCATAGTTAATGTCATCCACACAAAAAAGTGAATCCCAAGAGATACTGAGACATGTATCTTTAAACTAAACAGAAATTCTACATTTGATAGGCTTTAGTCGATTTTGGTCCCATAATCATAAAATCTGTCCGTCTTTTATTTCAAACTGCTGCTGAAATTCTCAAGATTGTAAGGCAATCATGAATTGGGATGAGTTGTTTCCTTACTTGATTTGGCACTTAATGGCCAGTGAAAAGAGTCAAGGGAATGCAATTAACTTACTTAACCAAAGCATTTTAACAGTACGCATAGCTTTGCCACATTTATGACTGAGATTCTACCATTATCACCCCTTAATAGATCGAGAAGTGATCATAAAATATCATAAATATCACAGCAAACAGCCACAATAAATATAGATACTTTCACAAAAATATGCCAAAATCTTCAAAAACAGGGATAGACTTTTTTAACCAATTCAACTTTTTTTAAATTTGGTTACCAAAAATCATACATTATCTTAAAACCACATGCTTAATCAATTTTTCTTTTTTTTTCCCTCAATTATGCTGATTTAGCTCAGTCAGGCATTACGCTATCATGGATTGCAATATTATTATTAATAGTAAAAATCTTGCAGTACACGACCACGTAAATAGTTTTGAAAATAACTGAAATGTTAAGAGTATTTTAAAGTTACAGTTAAACTTGCATAAGTCGAATCCAGAATGCCATTAAAAAATGTTTCGATTTAGATAAAATTTGACTTACAGTTAATTAATTAATGGAAAAGACAAGACAATTTGGCATGTAAAGTAAGATCGACTTAGAAATAATTGAGTTAGGGTAAAGTCGACTTAGGGAAGTTTAACTGTACTTGCTTCATAAGGAATATTGAGATACCTTTAACACATCAGTTCTTTTCAGAACTATTCATGTGGTGTACTGCAAAGTTGTTACTATCCGCCATGCACAACTTGAAACAATATTATCATCAATTATCATTATTCAAATTTATAATTAAGTCAATAAAAGGGACAAATTATATATATATATTTTTTTTAGGATACTTACCCATACAGTCAAGAACCCAGCCTACTGTACCATCTCCACCACAACACAGGATTCGAGCATTATTTACCTCCCAGAAAAACTTCAGCCTATTAATTGAAATATATTTAGTAATACAGTCAAAAATGAACCTAACAAATTATAAATCTCTCCATCAACAGATAACATTTTATTAAGAATATTTTTGGATCATCTTAATCATAAATTAATAATAAATTAGCTTCTATAAATGCTCTTTACTGGTGTCTCACAGCACTATAAAACCTATAATCTATTGGAACAGGTGATTTTTAAGGAGAGACTTGAATTGCCGGATAAATGAAGACTGATGGAAATTAAGTTGAAGTCGATACCAAATCGCAGGTACCTGGACAAAGAAATTCTTTAACTGAGATTTCTTGGAGAAACTCACCTTTAAATTATAAGGTAAAAAGTGTATTTCATTCTTTCATTTCAATTTTTTGTTGCTGTATGTATGTTCATTTCTATGTACAACTTCTTAATAAGTTGAGGATTACATTTTGTCTTTATATCCATTTTATTGACTACATCTCAATCGCAAGTTGAAGGTTGCGTTTTATTTCAATTCACATTTTATAACCCTAATCTCAATTTGTATTTGTGCATTATTCTGGTTAAATGTTCGTAACTGCATTTTCCTTCAATTCATGTTTTTTAACCCTAATCTCAATTTGTATTTTTGTGCTTTATTCTGGTTAAATGTTTGTAACTACCATCAGTATTTTAATAATTTTTGATAGAGTTTCATTAGATTCATTTGGCTAACATTTATATCCATATCCTTCAAAGATAAATTTCTATCATGAATTTGGAGCTAAGGCATGCCATTGATTACCTGAATATAGCTTTGAGCCTGCTCTCCTTACACTCTTGTATTATCCTCGATCCTACCTATAAATATCCCACCTCAGTTATATACGAGGGATCTTCAAGCAACTTAACAAATCTTCATCAAGAAAACAGAAAAACCTTGGCCTTGTCTACAATTACAAGACAATCTTTGCAAAAAGCTTACTCTTAATAGTATAATGGGCAACGATGCAGCTCTAAGGCCAGAAGATTTCTTAATTGTTAAAAAATAAGACTTAGATGATTCCAAGAAGAGAATTATACCCTGTGTAGCAATTAAGATCTTGTAGAAGTAATCCAATTGTCAAAGTCTCCCATGTAATGGTATACGTATCTTTAACGAGGGATAAAGTAGTAGTTGGACATTCGCAACAAATAAATCCTTTTATAAATAGACGTATCCATTTACAAATAAACAAAACATAAATACGAAATCAGATACCGATAAGGAAATTAAAAGATAAATTAAACTGTGAATAATTTACAAAATACAGTGCTAAATAAAACAAAATAAGACAATATATTGATTATCTAATACCACATATTTTAATTACTTATTTATGATGTATGGACCAAAATTTTAAAATTGAAACTGAATTCAAAAATAGAGCATTGTTGCTTTGAGTTTTTGAGTTCAATACTATTTGGTGCCCAGCCTTAGAAAATAATTTTCTATTGAATTTTTATGAAATCCTTAAGAAAGTGCATCTGGAGATCACACATTTGTTTCAATGTTTAAAACTGTTGCTAAATTATGTACTTTCAGTCCGAGAGTTAAAATGGCAACTTTTGTATTCCATTTAAAAAATAAAAAAAAATTAAGGTTGAGGGCAGCATACAAAAATTCTAACTCCAGTCATCTTTGGCTAATGCTTATGTATCCATTATACTTAACCAATAACGCCTTATAAAAAACATTATTAGTGTATCATCCTATCTAGGTTAGAAAAGTGATGGGGAGGGAGACTTGGTGGCTCTTTTTTTTTTTTTTTTGCTAAAGCCAAATATCATTCTTGCATTGTTTGCTGGTGCATTGATATTTGAAGTAAAAAATGATTGAGATAATACAAACAATATCTCCTAACTATTTAATAAAAAAAATTAAATTTTTTTTTCAGTACCATAAGGACAAGTGCGCGAGAGGGTGATAAACTAATACATTTTTTTTATTGGGCCTAAATCAATCATTCATTCAGTATCATGTATAAACTCAGGAGAATTAGCAGCTTTTAAAATACCTCATATTTGTTAAATTTTTTGATAAGATATTCAGTTAAATAATAATACTAGAAAATAATACAAACCAAAATTCAGATTTTAGGTTGTTGCATAAGTTGCTTATTATTTCAAATGACCGAGGGATAAATATTTCTTAATGTATGGTGGAGTATCATATGTTAAAACTAGAGAAGCACTTCATAAATTGGATACCTCTGCTATCTGCATGATGAATACCAAATGTTACACACAGGCCGTTCATGGTTGATACCATTTTCTTTTATGCTTGAGGGGTAAATTTTAAAATTTCTGTGACTCTGACATTCACTTTTGACTTTTTCATCCCAAGAACAAAACACTCCTTAATTCCCATAACTAAATTTCATGATTTTCCATTATTAAGTTTTTAAATATTCTAATAACCAGCAGACAGACAGAAAGACAAACGAACAGCAATAGAAGCGGTTTGGCGCAGTGGAAATGGTTTGGTTTCCCAAATTGGAGGTTGGGGTTTGAATACTTCACTGTGCATTTCGCTTGTGTCCTTGAACAAGGTACATTATCAACATTGCTTCAGTCTACCCAGCTATACCAATGGGTACCAGCAAACTGCTGGGGGTAACCTCAGTGGACTATCCCACCCAGGGGGAGCATCACACTTTGAAAATCAGTGCAATAGTACTGAAAGTACCTACAGTATAAAGAAAGAATATATACATAAATAAATAAATAAATCCGCTTCACGCTACAGAAACTGGGGGGTAAGCTCCAGCCCCTATCGGCGAGGATTTACTTTCTTTTTTACTCCTTAGACCCATAACTAAATTTCATGATTATCCATCAATAAGTTTTTAAATATCCTACTAATAAATACACAGGCAGACAGACAAACAGAAATGATTACATAACCTCCTCCATGGAGGTTCCTAATGCACCTGCATTATAAAAGGTTAAAAACCTTTAACACATTTGCTAACCAGTAAATTGTTGGCAACAAGTGTTAAAAAACACTAAAAACAAAAATATTTTTGTCATACATACATGAACAATATACACATACAATGAAGACACACACGCACACACATTATAACTAGCTTAGATTTATTGAACATCAGAATGTATTTTTTCTTACCCTGGCATAGGACCTCCTTTAGAGAGGTCATACACTTGTCTGGGGTTAAGCAGGTACTGAAACTTGCGTTCTATTTTCTCTCCCTGACGACCTCCGCTTTTCGGATTTACGAAGACTAGGAGTGGGTGGGTGCCTGGTGGGGGTGTAATCTGGAAAAATCATTAAAGGAAGTGTTCATCAATATACGTCATTCAAAATTTATTACCAAATCAAGCAATAACATCTGTTTCAATTATAAAAACAAGTAATTATCACTTACAATAACACCCACGTATTTTTAAGCTTATACATTGTAGCGGCTCATGAACTGATGTAACCCTACCAATCTCAATATGTAATCATTTGATACCTGTTTTTCATATTAAATATATTGATATGAAGAAACCGTTAAATATAGTATTTGCAAGAAACTTGAAGACATTTAATTTTTGTGTTCTAACTTTTAACCTACAAGCAGAAGTTGTCACAAGAACCCAGTATGGTTAACTACACTACTGACACTATAATAGCTTTTTCCCATCTTTAACTATTTTGTAATTTTTTACACTCTCGATTTTACGAACCTAAATTGCAGCAATGACGTCATAACGAGCGGTCACATTTGTGACAGAATTTTGCCCCTATGGCAAGGCTTGGGCCTACCTATAACCACTGTGTAGCCCTGTAGCATAGGCCTAGGCCTATCCTCACCACATTTAGATGCTATGAAAATTTGACCTCTCTGGATTACAAATTTTTTCATTTACGAACTCTGTTCGGACGGAGATGTACGTAATTAAGAGATGTAACTGTATCCTTCGTAAAATTTACCTGTAAGCCCTGTCCATCTACCGACATTGAATCCGTTCTTGATACCGTACGACGAGAGGTTTCGCTATCTTCAGATGCAGAACTGTCCTTGTTTGTGGCCATTTTACGTTCCTAGATAGTATAATAAACAAATGTGATAACTATTTATAAAGTTCAAATCAACCATTTTTATCATCTAAACATGTTTGTCAGGCTGAATGAATGGGAGTCAGCTCTCGATATGTAATAATTGAATCCTGGTGCCCCCAAACTTTCAGACGGTTTGTTGATAATTTAGGAAATGCCCCGTCATCTCAATGGTTTTTTGTTCTTTATCATTCCTGCAGTGATAACATTTTTTATAGTTCCTTTTTATCCATCACCACATGGAAAAAACACATAATACCGAAAGATTATGATGTGACCTGGTATTAAATGACCTGTCTTATCAAAATGGGTCACATGTCTCAACTAATAAAATAGACATATCTATTTTAATTTGAAAGTGTATTTTTAGAGCCGCACACTATGATATTAGAGATTACAATTTTTAGTCACAAGGTACAAACTTATTAAGGAATATAATGTAGTCATTACCAAGATTACCATAAATATAAATATACAAAGTCAGTAATAGGTAAAATGTAATAAGTACGTTACTGATAAGGTTGCATCTAAAATTGATATCACATGAAATTAATCACTAGACTTACGCGTAAGCACACTTGTTTTATTTACATTAAAAAAAAAGAAGCAACTATACATTCTTTGATTTCAATTATATTTTACAGTATATGACAGGTAATTAAAAATGACCTCTAAGTTTTTAACTACTGTATTGGAAAGAGATTAGGCCAGATATATCTCAATTATTTATACAGATACTTCAGTGAAAATATACATGGCTTCTTAGTTGTTCTGAAGATATTATGATCAAAATTAATGCTGAAATTACTTTGGCTTTGTAACATTTTTTGTATTTATGTTTTCCTTCAAATTATTACAATTATTATTTTACTAATATTTATAATGATTATAACAATTTTAGCATGTCTGTACATTGATATCATTTTCTACGCCTTCATGTTTTATGTAACATTAGGTAATTTAAGCCTACACTTCTATCCTACATTAGTGGATTTTATGTGAGTTATTGATTTTATCATTATTTTCCTTTATAATACATATGCATGTATTGAACTTGTCAACATACCTCTATACAACTAGTCTGCTTATTCAATCCTCCACTCTTTTTCAGGGAATTAACACGTCCCTGGAAGAAAACAGAGAAAAGGTGCAATGACAGGGCACCACCAGCTATACATTAATGAAGTGACTGATGATGATAGAAACAACGATAATGATGATGATATTAATAAAGAAGATGATGATGTTGATAATGATGATAATGAAAATGACAATGAAGATGATGATGAGAATGATTATGCTGATGATGAAAATGAAAATGATGATGTTGATTGTGATAATGATGACGAAAGTAAAGATGATAACAATGATAATTGATAATGATGATGGAAAGCAGATGGCTATGATTATGATGTTTATAACTACGATAATGAAAATGAGGATACTAATGGCTGTAATGATGGTAAGGATGATTATGGCTGTGATTAATAATGATAATAATAATAATAGTCGTGACGATGATCGTAAAATTTCTGAGATGATGAAGAAAACAAAGAAGACGATGATGATGGTGATGGCTGTAATATAAACAAGAGTCTAAAAAGTTTATAAATGCTGATGGTATTGACTGGTCATTGAGAATAGGGACTGGAGCAAGACTTACTAGTACTGCTGGGCAGATTGTCGTCGGTGGTAGAATGTGATCTCGAAAGTCACCCATATTGCACTCTGGCTTCACGTGTGAGGCACACTTATTGTGCAGCTTAAATAACGAAATGAAAAAAAAAAATTATTATTACAATATTTCACAAATATCAGTTTTTACAATTATACATAGAACAAGTACTCTAAAAATAATAAATCTTTGCTGGTGTCACGAACAGGGTGTCAACAGTTTGTTACCTGAACTGTGCCACTTTGATCAACAAGGAAATCTGGGTTAGCCCACTTTGGTCCTAGGGGTAACCACAGTTCAGCACCACACCTAGTAATTAGGGAGCTTATGATTTGCGCAATACCAGAACGGATTCACTCATGCGCGACCATCCTACGTTCTCTGCACAACACAGATTCGGTCAAATTGCATCCTAGAACCCAAGCTCCCTATTAATTGTGCTTGCTTGAGATTTTGTGAGGTTGCTGTGATTTCAGAAGTTATCAGTGACTTGTGGGAAACTAGACCACCCCCCCCCCCTTCCCGGAGATTGCTCCATGGTTCAGTGAACACACCGTGGTTACCACCAGTTTAAACATTAATATTATATTTTAGAATACTTACTCTAATCTTGCACCATCGGCACTGCATTCCAGTGATTCCATTGTAACTCTTGATCGACTTCTTACAGCGACTACATTTTCCGGGGCAATTTCCCTCAACCCAATGATGAGTCATAACCTAAAAATCCACAGAAATAATCAAGAATAAGATTAAAAGATAAAAAAGTACAAATAAGTACATTAATTCTCCACAATAAATATTAATGGGCATAATAAAAATATTTACATTAATAATGGTAATTTTTATTTATGGCAATTTCTGCAAGCAAAACAATTATGACATAATAATAATAATAATAATAATAATAATAATAATAATAATAATAATAATAATTATAATAATAATAATAATAATAATACAAATTATTGAAATAGCAAATAAATTACTCCCTGTAAAGTCTATCAAATTGCAACTATATGCCCTTACTTGATAACCAATTTATTTAACAGTATTGTAATTTACTTTCAACTATAAAATAATTAAGAAATATTCTTAATAAATACAACCACTATTAAAGATAAAGATAAAAATGCATTCCTGTAATTTCTATAAAAAACTGAATGTTATGTGGACATGAGGAAAAGAAGTACATTCACAAATATCATGCAGATTCAGGCAATATATTATGCAAATGAGATAATTAAAATACATGCTAATTATTACAAAATAAATGCCAATGATACCCTTTAATGTTATCTTGTCATTTATTTTTAAAATTTTATGAAAAAAACAGAAACTACTACTCTAACTTAATGGGAAACTAACAAAAGGGGAAAACAATTACTTTTTTTAAAAAAGACTCATAATCACTCAATGTTCAAAATCATATACATCTAAAATACTATATTAATAATCACAAATTATGGGGGGAAAAATCTATTCAGTCTTTTAAACACTCAAGCTAATTCCACACAGGGATGGTAAAATAATGCATTTATATGACTCTAAATGATGCTTGCTGAAGTAGAGCATTAAATTTATTTATATAATCTTGCTTTTGTATTTGCATGACTTTCGACTTTGAGCTATTTAGTGTAAAAAAATCATTTTAAGTTTGTTTAATGATATTCTTATTATTTACTTAAAATTTTAAAACAAATTTTAAAACTATATATGACTATAAATTCATAAACAAAAGAATTGAATTCAACTATTTTAGTTCATTGATTGCGGTGGCAGTTGCTGTCTATATCCAACATATGGCTGTTAGCATCCTGAATATTTGTTTCTTTACATTTTAAATGAAATGAAAATAATAAATAATATTCATATTTAAATAATATGTATATATTTATATAAATAAATATATTATATATAAGAATGAGAGGGATTCACAGTCAACTGTAAGCATCCTGAATATGTTTCTTTACATTTTAAAATTCAATAAAAATAATATATAATATTCATATCCAAAAATATAAATGTATATATTTGTACAAATAGATATATATTATATTACATATGAGAGGGATTATCACCCTACTGGTGCTTGAATTCACCATGCCTTTGTGATCGAGTGGTGATTAAATTCACCCTGTATGTGAGAGGTCCCAGGTTCAAGCCTGGTGGAAGCAGAATTTTCTTGTTTTGTCAGATTCCTCTTCTGTTATGTTTTAATGAATATATATAAAAAATATACATATAAACACACACACTTATTTATATATATATATATATATATGTATATATAAGATGTGTATAAGAGACAGGTATATGACAGGTAATTAAGCAATGAGGCTTTTAAATCAATGGCACATGATCTAGCAAGTGGTGGTGCATCCTAAAATACAAAATTAACAACAAAACATTACTGTACATGGAATAAAAAGGAAATGAATAGAGAATGAAAAAAACTAATGTTTGATTTGTAAAACAGAGCATGATCAGAAGAAGGCCCAGGATGTTAATTAAAGTTATACCTTATTTACTTTGACACCATTCCCTTAATTACAAAATAAAGCATGTTCAAACGTAGGGTGGTTATCTGGATGTTAATAAACCACTTATTATCGTGGATGTTAAACAAATAGCACCTTGTTTACTTTGAAACCAATTATTCCTGTTTAAAATATTTTTTGGATGTTGAGTAAGTAACACGTTATTTACCTTGACACCATTACCCTTGTTTACAAAGTACTGTAGAGAAATAAGGGCAATTTAGGTTTGGTATTACACCATTCCCCCTTTTTATAATTAGTGCATACTCTGGACAATTTCCTGGTTTTTAATTAAGTAATTCCTAATTGACTTTGACACCATTCCCCTTATTCACCCAATAGAGCATGTAAAGAAGGACAGTTTTCTGGAGCAACATATTTTTTGATGACACTATAAAACCCTTGTTACTCGATGGCATACCAAACTGAGCATGTTCAGCAAAGAGAAAATATGTTGGTGACATTATTTATGCCATTTTAAAAAAAGGATGAAAATTATGTAGCACCTTGTTTCACAAATACCCATCATGAAAAAATTATTACATGCTACTTGTTATATGGTTCTTTTATGGCTTTTTTCCTTGCACGAAGTGCTAACTACTCTCCATATAAAACAAACACTGAGTTTACACTCAGTGGTATATCTAGGGCACTTGTAATGGGGGTGGGGGAGAGAGATAATGGGGACGTGTATGTGAAATGCAGGCCTCGATGATTAGGTGAAAGGGCGGCTAGCTCGAAAAATAAGGGGACTTAATTTGTAGATACTTAAAGCCTTTTTTTTTTTGTGGGGAGAGGAGATTTCGCACCCAAGATACGCCACTCAGTTTCCTCCAAACAAAGCTATCCTCAACCAAAACCATGATCCCTGGATGTTAATTAGTTAGCACTTTATTAACTTTGACACCATTCCATTTGTTTTTCAACTAAAGAATACTTTGATAGACTGTACCTGGATGAAAATTAAATGGCATTCTATTTACATTAACAAAATGTCTTTTGTTTACAAAGTGCAATAATTAAATGTGGTTGTGTTGTTAAGTGCAGCGCAATGTTTGTTCCCAACATTAGTGACATTCCCCAATGAAATGTACACTTAATTTGTTCCATAATCAGTTTAGATAAGACCCATCATCAAATTTTAATGAGCCGATGCACCACACAGATCAAGATTGATTTGTTGTCCCACACTTAGTATGAAATATGTAACAATATGTCAATAGTAAGTAGTCTCAGTAATTTTAAATTAAGAAACCCGAATAAATTCTCAACAATAGAATACAATGTTTACAAAAGTACTGACTTGCACAATATGAATGATACATGCAAAAATGATTACAGCTGAAAACACAAATGCAATTGATTTTACAGATGAAAAATATGTTTGCATAGTATGAAAAAAAAAAATTATATTGGAAGTATATTTAGTTAGATAAACACAAAAAAGTCAAAATTATGTTTTTACAGTTACAGCCACGGTTACACAAGAATGAAACCTACCGATGTTTCCTGACCACAGAGGCTGTTTGATGATTGCTAAGGGTGATAGAAGCAACAAAAAGAGTAAGAGAGCAACAAGACAACAGAGATTGCAACAAGGAAAATTACAACATATGAAGAATATGACAACAAAAAGATTCAATTCCAAAAAACGAACATGATGACTTTAAAAGCAAACACCATCACATTATAAGCCAACTTCAATTAGGAACAATTAATTCCATCAGGAATAAGTAATTCCATAAGGAATAAGTCAATCCATCAGGAACAAGACATCCAATTGTGAATGTCAATTTATCAGGGATAAGTCATGTTCTTTTCCCTTGAGTGTGAAAGAAAAACTGATACATTTGTAAAGGCTAAGGCATGTTAAACAAAATTGAGATAATAATAATAATAATAATAATAATAATAATAATTGAGATGGAATATGTTTTTCTCATAATGACTTGGAAGATGAGCTGGTTTCACAATACATGTTCATCTGGTCAACAGAATGTATAAAAAAAAATGTTTGTTTTCTGTCAGAAAAAGGACAAATGGTAAACACTTTGAATTAATATATATATATAGAGATATATATACTTATATGCTTTAATACTCCATGACTCATCAAATAAAAATGTCTATTTAAATTGAAAAAGAAACAATCATAAAAAAGAAAAATATATTCTGCAATCTGCACCTCAGTGAGGAATATTGTAGAATAAAATTTAATGACAGTGGAGCTCAAATGCCACATAAATCACAATATTAACTGCATTTCATAAAGCTCCAAACAATTGGTTAAAATACTGAAGGAAAAAAACCAAAAGGTTTAATAAGAAATCTCTAAGCACTAAGGATATGGAAATGTCTAGCCTATAGAGGGCCTCCTATAAGTTATTAAATAATTGTATAGAATTGTGTAAAAATCAGATTACATCATCATGCATTTAAATAATGCATCGTGCAATGCTATTGGACAGTTAAGAATTCTTTATCTAATCACTGCTCGTACTATATGCTTTGCGATCTAATACATGCATATTATAATTACAGTACCAATAACTTATTAAAAGGATTATTTTAAAGATAGGCATTTACAGTGGATATGATGCAGATCACATCAACCACAAGGGTGTGTATTTCACAACCAAACTGAATTTTGCGAGTTTTAATTGTAAATTTTAACAATTGCCACTCTCTTTTATCATACTCTCTATCGGTTACTAATAATATTAGTAAAATTTTAAAGAGGATCACAACATGCAATGAAGTTAAGAATATTAAGAATTTAATTAAGTGTGGTTAGAATAAAGCTAAGTACTTTAAGGGCAATTTCACTGCAGTAGTATTAATACATTATATGCGCTGATGTAATCATGCTGTTAATAAATATAAGAAATAAGAAACATGGTTTAAAGTATAGTCGAACCTCCCATTGATGTACACTACAGTGCCAAGTACAGTGGAAATGATGTAGGTCAACCCTAGGTCAAATTCCAAATTTGTTCTATATTACACACAATATTAGACAAAATATTATTCTGTTATAAGGAAATTTGCAGTAGCCACAATTGAGACTGTATTTACATTTGAAAAATGATTAGTTAAATTATAAAAACTAATTGAGGATCTGTGATTTGTTGATGCTTTGTTTACTTCATTTACCTAAACCATACCATAAACCATACCAAAGCTTATAAAGCTGAACATATTTAAACACTGTACAAAAAATATTTAATTTAAACTATAAATTTCCAATCATATTTAATTAATTTTAAAATTTTGCTAAATGTAGAATATCTTACATTAAGAAGACCACTCAAACATACTAGATTTACTTTGGATCTATAAGTAAATATGAGCTTAAATTTTTATAATTTAAAGTTATCATTTTATTTAAATGTCATCTTGACTACTCTACAAATTTTGATTAGAACATTTAGAACAAGGGTGGGCATAACAATGAATTACTGATTTAATACTGAGGCCCATATGCAAATTTTATGGTGAAAACCTGATGTTTAAAGTATTCTGGTTAAATCTTCATGCACTGATTCTACACCTCTTTATGCTCAGTTTAATTACTTTTTAATGATAATCATCCTGGGCCATAACACAAATAAAACGGATTGTTGAAAAAGAGAGGTTCGACTATATGGAACAAATTTATAAAATTTACAAAATATATCATCACACAATAAAGTTATTAAAATGGTGAAAGTACTTAATAAAACAATCAACTGATTTTGATATAAATTTGAAAGCATATGAATGTGTAGGGACTGATTATTTGTGGTGAATAAGTGTAAATACCTTTTATTGAGTGTATTTGTTAATTATGTTTTTTTCTCATGATGTTTCTGTTATAATACTTACAGCTCCTCCCGCCTTCTTTGATTTCATGTAGGTACTGATGCAAGTAGCTGGTGCATTCTGTACACACCTTTCATGTACTGTATATTTACAAACTGAAAGAAGCAAACACAATACGGTAATGTGTTAATATGGAAACAACAATAATTTAACCTTTTAATATAGTTAACTGTTAGGAACCATTAGTCTGTATTGTAAAGGTTAAGTCATGTTGAAAAAAGTGGAATGTTTTAAAGTCATCGATAATAAAATCTTAAACAATTACATGTACAAATACAAAATCACGTAATAGTAACTTTAGTATGGAGAAACACCTCCACTCGTGATAATAAAAATGATGATGAATATTTGAGATAAACATGTCCCCATCAGTATTCAAAACCAAGACCTTCCAATTACTGTTTGGATAATCTACTACCTAAAGCTACATTTACAATAGACACGATTATGACACTATGACACAATACAGATGCGCTCAGTGTTAAAGAATACAAACTACGCGATGATATGTCGTTGTCGTGTCGTAAATGTATATATTGTAAAATGTAGCTTAAATGTGTCCTAAAAGGAAAATGCAAGGGTGTATACCATTAGCCTCACAGCTTCTTTTATTCGAATGGTAATGAAGTCTTGGGTTCGAATCCTGAAGGGACATATATTTTTCTTAAATATTTTTATTAGATTTAATTACAGAAATTTTGAAGTTGAATTCCCAAAGAGCAACCTTGAATAGATCCTGTGCATAGTGTGTGTCAATGCTGCCCTCTACCAGAATAATTATATTCTTTACCCAAGTCAATAAACTAGTACTGAAAAAGACCAACGTAAAATGGCCTGCATCTATTACAATTATGTATTTTGAAGATGTGATGCTAAATAATTGCTTAACATTTGTTTTGGCATCTTAAAAAAAATATAAATGTAATTATACCTTAAAATAGTATTCCTGACCTCTATATACATGACTTACCTTATTTGCTTGTTTTCTAATTATACCTTTTAGTTTTAGTAATAATGTCATTTTTTAAAGTGTTTTTTAGTAACTAGTAAAACAAATTTCATTGTTCACTTGTTTAAAACTGATGGCAATAAAGTATTCTTGATTCTTGAAAATTAATTATCCAAAA
Organism: Anneissia japonica; assembly: GCF_011630105.1. Taxonomy (NCBI): domain Eukaryota; kingdom Metazoa; phylum Echinodermata; class Crinoidea; order Comatulida; family Comatulidae; genus Anneissia; species Anneissia japonica. The sequence goes on from NW_022753015.1 coordinate 735,458, forward strand.
CTAAACAACTACAAAAACCCCCGCATAAGCTCAACTCCTATTTTTATGAGATTTGTGGGTGGTGGAGGAGGAGGACCATAAAAATTCATATTTAAACTTTGTATCTAATAATTAAAGTAATATATTTATTGGTGGATGGTGTTGATGACCGTATTTAGTGGCAAAACTTAAGTTACTTAAGTCTTAGAGTATCATGCATCAATGACAACACTGTGGAAAAAGACAATGAAGCTTTTACAGTATCAGAATACAATGCATACTGTTGTGTGTGTCTGGTTGAGTGATGTTATTTTGATTTTACTGAAATTTTACATTTTTACAGCTGATATTTCACCATATTCCAAATTTGATTACAATACACTATTATAAAAACTCTGTTTTCTAATATTAATATTATGACATTTGATTAAAAGTATTTTTTCTACTGAGCAAAATTTGAGTTCATATTTGGATGGTAACTGCCTGGTTATGACAAAATGTTGGCATCATTGCCCATAAGGCCATTTGCAAGTTAAACATGTGGATTGTCTTTTCTATATCCATATAAATGCATCTTGATCAATAGTGCAAGAATAATGAAAAACAGATATTTGAATTTTGGTGAGCATGGCATTTTTATTCCTTAAATGATACTGCAAATGAAATGTTAATTATATGCACACCCTATCTCATTAATGATGTCTACAATGATTTTTAATTAACAATTATTCAGTAATATGGGTTCGTTGAATTGTTGAGGTACACTAAAAGTGACCTCTCTACTGTTTTATTTGTGCTTGCTCTCTGCTGTCAAATTATCCAAGATGCTCAACAAGTTTAACAATCATTATTGAATAAATTCATTGGATCCAAAGTCAAGTGTAAAATCAAGATGTTAAATAAATAGTGAGTAATATCTCAATTTTAAACTTGACTTTGGATCATCAAAAACAACCTCTAATACAAGTTTAACAATCACAAAAAAAAATGAAAAGAAGCATGGTAAAACTTACTATGTACATCTTTTAGTAAAAGTAAAAATGGAAATTCTATTGCAAAAAATTTGTTTTAATTTTTGATGCAAATTGTCAGTTTTAAGGGGATTTTTTTGTGCAGAAATTATATTTTGTCTGTGTATTTGATTTTCAATGCTTTTCCATATGTTAGCAAATGGTACGGAATAAGGCATTTAGAGCATATGTTCACATTTAATGACCAAATAAAACCTCTATATATTTTCAGCAAAATATGTTAATTTATATCCTGGGATACCCATTAGTATGTTCAGCTGAGGGTTTTGTTTGACCAATTACAGGAATACAATATATATATCATCTTTCCTTACAAAATACATTTTTATTGTATGCTATAAAGCTGTATCCAAATTATCAAATGGTCTTTGAAAAAAAAAAATTGTATGCCTATATATAGTCATGATGTTCTTATAATATAGATCTTATCTGTTTATTGTTTAGTGTGTCATTTTTCTATCAAACATTTTTTGCTTTGAGTTACTGCTTTATTGCATTATTTAAGTTTGCACACATTGGGTTTGGTTCTATGCAAGCTCTACTGGTGGGGGGGGGGGGATGTTTACTTTTGTAGAGTGGCTAACAACACTTGGTAACTGCAAGTAAAAATGCTACACAAGTAAGCAAGTAACAAATATATGGTGATGTGATGTTATCAAGCCCATATTTAGGTATGTTGCATAGAAATGACTTACAAGTACAGCTCAGGCCTTGTTTGCCCAAACCAACCAACAAATTTAGGCATAAATTGCAGAAAGCTGGCTTGCTAAAATGCTTCAACTTCCAAATATGATTACCATCATCTTTAACATTCTAAAAGAAATCAAAGTAACCATAAGCACATAATAATTAGTTACCATCAATTTGTGTATTATTGTTACATTGTAAAATGGAAATAAAGTTTGCATTAAGAAAATGAATAAAATTAATTATATTGTTGATAATAGGAATAAATGATGGTAATAAATATAAAGATGAGATTATCAAGATTATGATATGATATAGAATATGGTGATAATAATCTATGATGGTGATGATGATAATGATAATCATGATAATGACGATGACAATGATAAACCTAATAATGGTAATAATGATGATGATGATGATAATGATAGTAACAACACCTTTGATATTTGTATGGGATAATACTATCATTGATAACACAACTGATATTGATAATGATGAAAACAAGATTTTTTCATAATTTATTTAATTACAATGTTGATTACATTTTTTATGACTAATGTTAATTCTTTAAATTCTTATTTATAACAGGTTGACAGGTATCAACATCAGATAATCCTGCAAGACTAGACAGACAATATTAATATTGGAAGCACAAGATGGAATTTTAATGCAATTCAATGGAATTTGAAGATAAGGTTCTGACAAGGTTGAATGCTCAAGTAGCTGCAATATTGAGATTTGTGACAATAGCAGCCATACTGTATATATAGCCTTGGCTAGGCTACAGACCATGGCTGAGTAAAATTTAGTTGTCTTGATACTTATCTCAGTTATTCAATCCAATAAAAACTACATACATGGTAGCACATGGCAGATTAAATGTTTATGTTAACTATACATCGATCAATTTCTATTTTATATATGACACTAAAATATACATTTGTAACTGTTATTGAAACTACATAAATATGTATACATATATATATATTGAAGAGCGGGTTTGCATGTATGCTCCAAGTGAAATTAACTGCAAAAGCAATGAAAAAACGGTGTACAATTATTGAAAGTTGACTTGCGGAACACAAATTTATTAAGGTATAACAAAATCAAACGGATATTTCGATAGTTCCTGCTATCTTCATCAACGTTAAAGTGTTATTACACTATGTAATAAACAGATCTTTACACAAAATCATCTCATTAATCTCATGTTTAGATAAACAAGAGTAATTTGGAAAAATTCAATTGATGGAAAGCGATACTAACTATTTCATATATATATATGAAATAGTTAGTATCGCTTTCCATCAATTGAATTTTTCCAAATTTCAATTTTTAGGTGAAAAGTATAATTGAGTCAAAAAAATTAAAAAGAATTAAAAACTGTTTCAAATATGTTTAGTTAACTTTGAAAGGCAAACTATGGCCAAATGAAATTAATTGTTAGTTTCATATCTAGGAAATTTTTATATTTCCTATTTACTATCCTGTATAATAGTGGTACAGGCTGGGGAAAAATAAAATTATTTTTTTTACAAAAGTAAAATTAATCTTTGTAATGTATTCCATTTTCTTCTTTGGGTTTGACAAAAATCTTTCAGATTGTCATTATTAATACTTTCCATTTTTTTAAAATAGCAAATAGTAAATTTTTTTTATGAGGCTCCAAAACTTGTTAAGGACAGTGAGGTGAAACTACCAAATTGTATTTAGCTTAAACCTACTTACTTAGGGAAACATCCCACTTATGTCTTGGTGTTTGTGTTATCTAATGTTACATGTCTGAAATAGACATATGTTTTGATACGAATTTAAGATGATGGAGGAGGTGGTGAGTGTGGAGTATCAAAGACTTACTGTATCAAGGCCAAGTAGGACCAACAAAGGTATAGTAGAAGTACCACCACGAATCCACTCCTCTAAAGACACATACCCATCAGAATCAAAATCAATCTCAATCATCATATCTTGTAAAATCTATCAAAAGAAGTCAAGTGTGTTAGGTTAGTTATAGTATGTTTATTTTAACGATTCAAAATAAAACATGTTTACTTCAACCAATCAATTAAAAGCTCTTATCAAAAGAAATCAGATCAAGTATGCCAGGTCAGTTATTTTAAGTTTATTTTCAACCAATCAAACTAAAACATATAATTATTTTAAGCAATCGATTTAAAGCTCTTATAATAAATTATGGGATATCATGTGGACATACCGGTCTGAGTTCAGTCACATCCCATCCTAAGTATTCAGCAACATGCATCATTTGGTTCACAATACAATCAAGCTCCTGATGAAGTAAAAAGACAAAATTATTTAAATTATAAATTCTTTTTAGAAAATATAACACAAATAATTACAAATGGTTAAGATGATGAGGAAGATAATGATGATGATTATGAAGTTGTAGTGCTGATGTGACAATTCTGTGAATACAATGATGATGATTATGATGAAGTTGTTCATTATGATGGATTGCATTGGATTGGATTTATTCGGTGTAAACACCAAGGATAGCCCACGAAAGTCTAGAAGAAGACTTATTTCCAGTGGGGTCCTTCTGGTGGTGATTGGGCAGTACACCGGGAGACAAACCCCTACTCTTTTCCGAAGAGTGTTCTGTGTTCTTTAACATGCACATGGGCCATAAATGCATAGGGACCAACGGCTTAAACGTGTCATCCGAAAGACGGTGCGCTATAGTAACTTGTATTTCAGCCCTCTAGCTGAAACACAAGGAGAGGCAGCAATGGGAATTGAACCGGGGACCTAGAAATCTCCATGGTTCAGCGCACACACAGAGGCTACCACAAGATTAGCCGACTGAGCTAAGCTGCTCTCACGATGATAATGACGAGAAAGAAGCCAATGTGAAGATGATAACGGAAAAGGGTAATGATGATGGTGCTGGTACGGATAATAGTGGTGATGATAATAACGAAGATGATAATGGCAATGATGATGATGATAATAATGTCAATCATTATATGACTATTATTATTATTATTAGCCATTCAATATTAATAATAATAATGAATAATGAATAATGCAACTTGAGGTAACAGTAAAAATGTCATGTCAGGAATAAAATGAAAACAACTTACAGTGCTATCAAGAATTCCATTACCATCAGTGTCATACAGGCGGAACATAACTGAAATAAAACAAAGTAATACAACAGATATTAAACTTTTACTTTTACTTTGATACTTGGCACTGTACCCGTTATTTTTGATTTTATTAATGTTTTTATGACTTTTATGCTTACTTTTTTAATGTACTCTGACAATTATTAATTTTACCTTGTATTATTGAAATAAAAATTAATTTGAATGAATTTTTCTCAAATTCTTACCACAAGACATATTTGTGGAACAATGCTACAGAAATAAGAAGGTAATTTTTTACTATGGGATACAGTCCACAAATAAAGAAAATTTGAGTATTATTTGAGTAGTCTAATGGAGGGTAAAGGGACACTTGAAAGGTTTTAGGACTAAGGATGCACCAGACATGATATTGATCTATGGCACACAGGTTAAAATCACTAGCAAGTTAGGCTGCAGGAAATATTGGCACCCGTTCAGGAAATTTAGCAGGGAGAGCACCAAATTTAGGGAGGGTACAAGTAGGCCAAATTTACTGGGGGGACTGAAATTTCTGTGACACCATAAATAATTTGGGCAAAAGCTACCAAAAATACTAACTCATTTTACATGACTGAGACAAAAGGTAATAATGTCCAACATTGAGTAATGTCAGATTCATAATTCCAATTACTACAGCATTTAACAATGTCAGAATTCCATGTTGAAACTACTCGGTGATAAATACAGAACGCATAATTGCACGTCACTACAGCATGGCATAAATGCCAGCATGGTTTAACACCCAAATGTTTTTTGAACCACAAATCCTATTGCATTGTAAAATATTTTAATTAATGTTACATGCGCTCATTAAGAGACTGAAATGTTGACATTAATGTAACTCATTCTATTTGCTCAAATTTGAATGGAACTCTTTTGTTGTCAGTCAATGGCGAGCATTGATAAAGTAAGTGATTTTAAGTGCCACGGCTAGAGTCCACTTGCAGGAACGTAAACAGAATATCATATTAGATACAGTAGATATCAATGTTAATTTGCTTAATTTAAAATCACACAAGTACTTACTTAGGTTCTACGCACTGAAATAGCATTTCATATACATGTTACTTAAGTTGTAAGCATTAACAGTGCATTCCATTCACTTAAGTGTATCTTCTTGCACACAAACAACCATGGATATCAGTGCTTAAAAGTGTGTGGTTCATGTGCAAGTGTATGAATATGTCTAGTGTACAACATAGTAGGCCTACAAACCCTAGCCAGCATATGGCTTAAGGCCTGTTTATACTTCAATGATAAAGATAACGATAAAAAAGCTAAAAAGCGATTGTTCATATAGAAAATAAAAGAAATAAGATATTTTTTTACACTAGGACGATTTGTTGTGTATACGATAACAAAATATTTTAACAAATCAGGTGACGTCATAATCATGAAAAAACGATAAAATCATTGCTAATACTACGATTTTAATGTTTTTCCATGGTTATGACATCATCCAAATTTAATTTGTCAAAATATGTTATCACATAACTAATAAACACTAGATCGAATAGTTCTAGTGTAAAAACTTCTCTTATTTTCTATATGAACAATTGGTTTTTAGCTTTTTTATTGTTATCGTTATCGTTGAAGTATAAACAGGCCTTTACGCAGGCAACAGACTGCCTGATACTCTTTGAACAAGGGGTGTTCACATTGCTGAGCCCTACATGTTAATATGCATTTTTTTTTTTTTTTTTTAAGGATCTGAATTTATATGGCACTGGTATCATTATTTCTATTGTCACTGGATACCGAGTTGGCCAACTGGCACATTTTGTACAACTTTTACTTCCCTTGAGGAGTATCCCTAGTCATGCTGCTTTACACGCACAACCCATACGTACAATGCCATACCATCCTACCAGGTACCCATTATTACTCCTGGGTGGAGAGAGGCACACGGAAGCCCAAGGCAAACCTGCCAACCCTTGGTTCATGAAAATCTGGAGAGTTTTTTTAAGAATCTTAAAACTACAAATCATTGGCCGTTGGTGGCGACATTCGAATTGAAAATACATTTTTGTTGTGAGTAGTGAAAATGAATACTTTCACTCAATATTACGTTCACACAAGTTACAAGAATAAAAATATTTCCTGATCAATTAAAGGTAAATTAAATAAATAAATACCTAGGATTTGCATTTACTCTTAAATTTCTGCCAGCAAATTTAAAGTGCGTTTCATGTAGAAGTGTTTGGCGCAACGGTTGTAGATCGGACTTTTCAACTTTTAGGTCTGGGGAGGCTTCATGGTGAAGTCGCTTGTGTCCTTAGGCAAGACAATTTATCTATGTTTGTCTCTCTCTAACCAAAGGTATAAATGGCTTCCAGCACATGCTGGGAAGGTAAAACAGACTGGTGAGTGGAAGGATTGGAATATCCCGACAGCCTTGGACAGTCTGGTTCAAAATCCAAGGAAAGAAGACGAACATTCTGGCCTGTGAGGCCACAACTACAGGTTTCGGCTTTTACCCTATAAAATTTAAGATTTTTGTAGTAAAATGTCTTTTATTGCTGGATTCTAATCTGTGACTTAAGGAAACTGATAACTTGTACAGTATTGTTTTAATTCAGCAAATTTAAAGTTGCATTTTAATTTTTGAGGGTTTTTTTGGATGGCAGCTTTTTTAGCGAAGCGAACAAGCAAGAAAATCTGATCTGCTCATATACTTGTAATGCGAGAATAGTAAATTCTAATACTCAACAAATTTCTATTTCCTCAGTCAAATTGCCAAAACACTAAGCTGCAACATTTTCTCTGAGGTTTGCATTCTGCAATTACAGTCATACAACAGACTTGGTAATAACAAATCTTGGGTATGACCTTTTCAACGATTAGCTCTTTTAAAAAGTATGTATTTTCTTATCGTCATTTAAGCCTTTGGAATCCAACAGCCCCAGGTAGGCTTCAGAATGACCTTTCACCTTGATGTAATTATAATGCTTATATTTACTTGGTTGACGAGTACATTAAATTGAACGAATGATGCAAGAAGTAGACATTGACAATCTAACAATTATTTCACCACATATCTGTGATGTAGCGAAAATTGTAACTAACAAAATCAGAATGAATTAAGTTCAAGATCTAGATTAGTATTGCCAAGATTACGATGGCACCTAGAAGCCTAATTAATGTATGTTTTTCATTTGGTGTAAGCTAAGTGATGTGACATTAGACTTTAAGCAATATATGGTATGGACAAGCCACAATTAGATGGATTACATGAGACCATGTGACTTGTTGAGGCAACATCAAAATGTATATTAAAGACTAGACATTACCTAGAGTTTACATGATAAATCACCTTCATTACAATTACTATCATCATCAGAAAAACAAAGCTTAACCCTCATAATAATCACCATCTCATTGCCGAAAAATAAATGCATCTTAAAAAATGCCTTAAAAACCATCATCGCCATAATCATTGTTATTATTATCAATATTATCATCCATCATTTATTAATAAAAGCTTAAAAAATGCTGTTTCTAACACCACATAGTGTTTGTACTCTTCCTTAAAAAAAGAGATTTTGTTCGGTTTGAACTGGTCAAACACAACATTTTGTTTTTTAGCCTCAGCATCAATACCTCTTTTTTTTAATTTTCATGCATTTTTGACTTACATTCCAATTTATCTTCTGGTTTACCACGTTCAAGAAGTGACAGGTAGCAGACTATATCCTTCATAAAAACTACTTCGTTCTCCACATCTGGCATTGGTTCACCTGGTTGGTTGCGATGAGGGCGTGGCGCTATCTGCTCCTCTAAAGCTTCTGTTTTCTTTTTGTGTCTCTTGGCTCGTACCGAGTGGAAAAAACTTTTTTTAGCTTTACCTAAATGATAATAATTGTTTGAGTTTACAATAAACCAGTGTTTGAAATAAGGCTTGTCCGCTTGTCCCAGCCAACCGAAATGTCCCACTGGCCAAATTGTCCGTGGGACAACCAAAAATTTTGGACCCAAACCTCACCTCAAGTAATCGTTTTTTGCCTCCCAAACTTTATTGCGTTGTTGTCACTGGCGCGGCCATTTTGGATTCACTGAGTCATGTTTTCTCGCATTTTTGGTCTGAGACTTGAACTGAGGCGCCTTCTCGCGTGTTACTTATACTGTGGCGTGCCCATAGAGATATACAGTGATAAGAATACTAGAGCGCTAACCGCAATGTATTCGATGTTCGAAATACGCAGAACTCTGTGTGTGTACCATCCAAGATGGTTGCCATAAATTTAGCCAATCAAATTTCGCTAAGCACCATCGTTTGCAATTGCGCCCTCAATTTACTCACAAAGTTCAGTACAGCTAGTTACCCCTATGTTTGAAACTCAAGCGTTGCGGTGTTTGGGTGTAATGTACACGATTTTAATTTTCATTCCTTGGTACTTTATTTTTGAATAAGATGCTCCACTTGGTCTCGTTTTGGCTACAATAGTTTAATAATTTGTTATTACCATTACTCATTATCATTAATGAAATAATAGTCAGTCAGAGGGCTTATTAATATGTAATAATATGTATACTAAGTCTGAAGGTGGCGCTTTACTACGACGTCCCCATCTTGGATGGTACACATACATAACTCTGCATTGCTGCGCCATCTTGTCAGCACTCTAGTTGTTAAATAGCTCTATGGGCGGGCCGCACAACAAGGCACTGACTCACGTATCAAGGCGAATGAGGCGCGCGTGGGAAGGCGTTCAAACTTTTCATTGAACTTTTCGTCATGTCGAACCCATGCTCTGACAGTGCTAGAAAAGCAGGAGGGAAAACAGTGCAAGGTAAAAATGAAGCAAGCAACAGATAATATACAGACATGTAAAAACATTTGCGGACAACCAAAGTTTCCATCTAGGTTGTCCGCTGGACAACTTTAAGTTTTTCCTTATTTCAAACACTGTAAACATATGGTAAACAGTATTAAAAATAGATTTACGGTACTAACAAATTTGTCATTTCAATATATATGCTAGTAGTACCGTAGATAAAATGTAAAAATATTAAATTAAGATTAAATTTCCTTTTTTGTCCAACACCAAATATTTGAAATTGTAAACACTGGCTGGCCCCTGGGAACTGGCGGCAGCCACAGTGCAGATACATTGTCCCTTATCCGGCCTAACTCTAATGCGAGGGTTATTCAAGGAGCTGAGCGATCAGACTCCTATTAAAACCTGATGCTAGCAGGGTTTTAACCGGGGTCTGCAGCACAAGTAGCAGTAACAATACCTCTCAGCCAAACACTCAGCTATGTATGCTTAAAATGTATGATCGTTAAAAACCAACAAGGATTTTTGGATTAGGCCCCTAAAGACCTGTGGAAGCCATTTTGCAGTGCCTTAAGCATCACGGTCAGTACATCAGGAGACAATCCCCTAATCTTTAATATCAGTGTACGAAATTCTCTTCCTTTCGCATAGAACCAACAGCTTAATACTGCATCCAAGAAACCAGGTAAAGGGCCTCACCAGGTGTCAATCAAACTTACCTATGGACCAATCAGAACAGAGCCCCTGTCCCTTAGCAACAATATCCAAGGGGTGGGGCTTAGTGGAAAAGGTACACTAGAGCAAAATGTCACCCAAAAAACACAAGCAAGGGCAGAATTGGCAGGTTTCAAACTTGCTCTCTCTTTCTCTCGCTGCACTTATGTACCGTATAAACTTGCATATAAGACGAGGCTTAAAATAGCAAATTACGTTCGAAAAACTGGGGTCATCTTATACAAGCGAAATACAAATCTTAGCTTTTTAAAATCATGTTCATCTTTTGTGCAGAACGTCCGTAACGCACAATTTACTACGAATAGCTACTAAAAAGTTAGTATGAATGAACGCGATTTTAAATACCGAGAAGATTTTGTAGAACATCTAAAATCAAAAAATCAAAAATATGAATTCTGACAGCGGAACAGGGGTTGCCTTATATGCCTGACATACAAAAATCGAGGGTCGTCTTAAGTAGGTCACCTTATACGCGGGTATATACGGTACAACGAACATACATTCAACAAACTTAGTCATCAATTTCTTGTTATAACATAACAATAAATGTATGTTGTATATAAAATGTTTCATCTCTTACCCTTCTTTTCAGCGTCACCTGCTTTACCATCGCCCCCTTGCAAGGTGTGTTCATGGTGCACTGATGTGGTACCATTCGATGCATTGGACTTCTTTGAGGAGCTTCTTGAATGCGATACTGCTGGGTCCCCAATAGCTGATCCTTCTAGTGGGGGGAGAAATCTGACATTAATTTCATTCAAGATCGAATGTTAAACATATTTACTGATTTGGGATTGCTCAAGCACAAAAAACATACAATGATACATTTATTGTAATCCCAAATGTTGTGGAAATGGAACATTATTATTAGGCAACTGTTTTCATGATAACAATAAAAGCATTTTCATATTTAAATTTTTAACAAAGATTCCACGATATTAAACCCAAGCTCTGGAGGAAAAACATGATATGTACAACTGATTTTTCTAAGACAGAAAAAAAATTTGATGACAAACTAGGAAGTGATTAATAAAATACAGACTTTAAAAATGGGATGGATAAGGGAAAACACCACCATTTTCCACCAATTTTTTTTAATATTTAAAAATCTGTATCGCATTAACCACTTTTGTCAAATATGCTTTCTGTGTCTTAAAAAAAATCAGTTCAAAAAATGCTTTTCCCTCCAGAGTCTGACTTTAACATTTAAACACATAATATTTAAAGAGTCCAACATTATTTCTTTTTTATACTAGCATTCCAATTATACAGTTATGTCAATGAAATTCATGACTTCAGTTTCTAAGAGGCTTTAACCCTGTAGGCAAGGAGTTCAGTCACCCATTCCAATATCTAAAACTAGATTCCCCCGAAAGGTTGAGAATCTGCCTCCAATCAAAGGTCTGCAATCCCTATCAGTTATATTAAATTAGATCTAAAGCCATTTCAAAACAGGAAATAAAGATTTTAGGAATTGAAAGAGGATCTCTAGAATACAAATGAAACTTCACAAGAATCAAAGCAAATGTGAAATATTACAAGAAATTAACAAAATGACTTTCTTTTATGTGAAGATATTTGAAATCTACTGTACATCATGCATAATTATTAATAAAAATTATTTCAATATCGAACGATAAGAGGGAGGGGATACTATTATCCCTAGTAAGTATCTTTAAGTAAAATATTAACAATATTAAGCACAGCAATAATACAGTAGGATGTAACATGTACACTTCATATGGTGAATGTGTAAGATACACACAGGTCATGAAAGGTATTCATGAGATACACACTACATACCTGTACCTAACGAGGTACAGTACATGTGTTAACATGTTACATACCTCATGAGGTGAACACATAGTATAATGTACATTTAATGAGGTGTATACATAGTACATACCTCATGAGGTTATGGAAAGGTATTTATGAGACACACACTACATACCTAATGAGGTACATGTGTTAACATGTTACATACCTCATGAGGTGAACACATAGTATAATGTACATTTAATGAGGTGTATACATAGTACATACCTCATGAGGTTATGGAAAGGTATTAATGAGATACACACTACATACCTAATGAGGTACATGTGTTAACATGTTACATACCTCATGAGGTGAACACATAGTATAATATACATTTAATGAGGTGTATACATAGTACATACCTCATGAGGTTATGTGAGATAAACACATTTTGCACACCTCCTGAGAGGTGTACACATGGCATGTACACTTCATGAGATGTACTGTACCATACACATATCACATACCTCATCATGAGGTATCAGTCTGTAAGATGCACTCATTCTGTAATACATGAAGTATAAATGTGCGGGCTAGTCCCCACCTCAAGCACTTGAGACTTCAGTCTAAAGCGCTATATAAATCCAACCATATTACATTACATAAATGTGAGATACACACATACTATGTAACTCTTGATATGCACACATGTACATTCCACAAGAATAATGCATATTACATACAGTAAACTCATGAGGTGTGTATGTGAGATACATATTACATACCTCATGAGATGTACAGTATGTACAGACATACTGTATATGTACATTCCACAAGAACATAATCATAGTATGTACAGTACCTCATGAGGTGTGTATGTGAGATACATATTACATACCTCATGAGAGGTAGACATATAGTATGTACATTCCACAAGAAGCACACATATTACATACAGTACCTCATGAGGTGTGAATGTGAGATACATATAGTACATAACTCATGAGACATAGACGTGTACATTCCACAAGAAGCGCACATAGTACATACAGTACCTCATGAGGTGTGTATGTGAGATACATATTACATACCTCATGAGAGGTAGACATATAGTATGTACATTCCACAAGAAGCACACATATTACATACAGTACCTCATGAGGTGTGAATGTGAGATACATATAGTACATAACTCATGAGACGTAGACGTGTACATTCCACAAGAAGCACACATAGTACATACAGTACCTCATGAGGTGTGTATGTGAGATTCACATTACATAACTCATGAGATGTATACACATAGTATGAACATGCCACAAGAAGCACACATAGTACAGGTGTACAGAGTATGTATAAGATACACTCATATAGTGCATGAAGTATACGTGAGAAATACACAGTACACACACCTCATGAGATGAACACACACAGTAGTATGTTCATTTCATGAGGTACACACATATTACATACCTAATGAGGAGTACATTACTTTATAACATTACTTTCACCACTGTATAACCATACAGAATAACTTAAGAGTTCTAAGTACTCAAAATATACATAATACTTCTTCAAGTTGTACAAGCACATACTGAGGGGTAAGTCTATATTAATTTAGTAGTACTGTAGGTCTATATTATGTAGCTTTATAGCAGAAAATACTGCACTTTTATACTGTATGTGCAAATACTTTTTTAGCATTTAAGGTACTAATACTATTCACATTGAAACAACGTTGATTTTACTTCATGAATTAGGCCCTATAAAAAACATTAGTTTATCACCCTATCTAGCCTGGAAAAGCGTTAAGAGAAGGAGGCCTTTTCTTTTTCTTTTAAATTTCTTTAAATTTGCTAAAGCCTAATATCACCCCTGGGTTGTTTGCTGGTGCATTGATATTCAAAGTAAAACATGATTGAGATAATGCAAACAATATCTACTATTTAATTAACAAAATGAAAAAAAAAAAAAAAAAAAAAATAATAATAATAATAATAATAATAATTTCCCCCTCCCCCAGTACCATAGAAGACATGTGCACAAGGGCCTTACTTATCTACCAATAATTCTACTTCATATTTTTGGAGATGTCTCAGAATACATTTCATGAATATCAATACTCATATTTTCAAGATGACTATTCCTATCAGGAAGAGACCTTTGATGACCTGTAACATTGCTTCACCTCCCACTCACCACCCACCAGCTTAGTTTTATGACTGGGTGTGGTACACATCACATAATTTTAGGTCAGGTGCTTTCACCTTATGAACTTCGAATGCATTGAAGTTAACATTCTCTACCAGATTATAATTTATAACGAAAGCCAAATCACAGCATGTTTTACTTTTTTTTTTGAACTATTATTTAGAAGGGTGGTATAATAATAACAATAATAATAATAATAATAACAATAACAATAATAATAATAATAATAATAAGAGTAATAATATATAAATTTGGAAAATATTTTATAGAAGTGGCACATACCACAATGATGGTGCATCCACAGCATAAATATCCCAAATCAAAATCATTTAAACCAATGAAATCTCTTAATACAGGTACTATAGGCATATAGCACAATTTGTATATAAAACAGAGTAGCCATTCTCTGGACATAAATAAAAAGGCAAATATATATTAAGTCAAGTGTTTTCAATTCATTAACTTTAAATCTGAACTTAAAATTCTCTACCATAGGATCTTTGTTATAATAAGCCTAATCACAGCAGGTTTTACATTTTTTTTTTTGACTATTCCATTCATTCAGAGGGATATTAAAAAACCTGATAAATCTTTTAAAACATGGCAAGCAAATTCATATAAATAAGATTAAGGATGATAATAAAAATGCTTTTGTTCCTTGTGGATATGGATAAGCTTCAACAAAACATTTGAGGAATGAATATTGTCGTGAAATATCTGTCATGCATTTCAGCCCACGCAAACACTGGGGAAGGAAATGATCTTTTATTGACCTTAATTCCCAGGTCAACCGCCCACCTACTTCTTAACTGATGTTTATGTAAGCAACACAAGGCTGTAACATACAATTAGATTAGCAAAACATACTAATACTAATATTGGAAACATTTTGCTAAATTATGAAAATGATATTATCTAACAGTTTAATTTTGCTCAAATAATAAAGGACAGAATATGAATGAATAAGTTGGGAAAAACCAGAGGAATTCGAGGTTACAATGGACACTTACACATTTATATAAGCACTTGTAATGAAATAATATAATTTCTAATAAATTTTATTAAATATAATTATATTTTCTCTAACTGGATCACAAACCATCTTGCACAACAAATTTACTAATCTTGGTAACCATCAAAAATAATATACTGTACCTTTAATAATAAAATTATTAAACGAACAGGTCATTTGAAATACAGTACAATAAAATATATCCGTGTTGCAATGAAATGAAGTATATTGTACTGTATTTCTTAGGACCAGTCTCCTGTTAATAAATTTATTAATTTTAGAAGTGTTCTAGACAAACAAATTGTCAATGGACAACTTTGACATGGTTGATGGGTTTTGAAATGTGGGTGGATATGGGACAATGAATAGGAATTGAAATGTGAAAGGGGTTAAAATGGTAATTGGTGGAAGGACCTTGCAATCACTTTGACCAGAGCTATACAAAATGCAGTATTTTGGTGTGACACATGACAAGTTGTTTTCTTTCCATCTCATAAATATCATTACACATTTAATTTTTTTACATATTATATATAAAGATTGGGATAAATTTATAATAGAACTTGCATTAAGAATTATAGTATTATAATTTACATTCTGAATTTATTACCAAATTATCACTATTGTAATATATAAATGTAATGTATTCTAAATTGCATTATCATTTACTAAAATTTCAACAGAATCTTGTCATGTTTCATCAAGATGGGAGGTTAGACAAGTAAGCAATGATCAATTAGTTAATTATAGTAATAGATTTAAGAGAAAAAGGTAACTTGCTATAATAATTTAAGGATTGGCATTTGCTAGCAAAGAATAAGAGAAGGACTTAGTCATGCTCCCTAAGTCTGTAAGATTTGTAAGATTTTGTTAGCTATATAAAGGTAATAATAATAGTAATAATAATAATAATAATGTTATTGTTTATAATAAAGGTTATTTATATTAATATACCAAAAAAAAAAAACATTTAAGTTTGTAAATTTCCTTTTTAGTAACCAGAAGATTAATAAATCAATAACAACAATTATATAGTAATATTAATATACTATTATAATAACTTTTATGTAAAAAATGTAGTTTTTTTTTTTGTAGTTTTTATAACTCCTGATGTTTTTTCTTAGGGCTATTTCTCCAGCACAATATGTCCTATTGTTTCTTTGTTGTTTCTGTCTTGTTTAATGTTTGAAGATGCAAAAAAAGGATTAAATTACTCCCATTTAACTGTAAGGCTATCAAAATCAAACATAAATAGCAACATTAGAATTAAATTAGTAAATAAATGTCAAAAGGCATATAGCAATAGTAATATTTGTAATGCTAATGAAATACAGTAAAACCTGCCTAAGTTGACTTTGCTTAACTCAAATAATTTCAAAGTCGATCTTACTTTACATGCCAAATTGTTGTGTTTTCCATTAATTAACGATCTGTACATCAAATTTTATCTAAGTCAAACAATTTCTCTATGCCATTTTGGATTCGACTTAAGCAAGTTCAAGTTCTGTAATATTAGTATTTCGAAAAAATCTGTCAATGCCAGTTGTTTATTGTGTTGTTGAATAAGACACATTTCTTAGATTACCTCGTTCCTAGGAAGGGATGTAAGTTGTTGGTCCTGTGTGCATATAGAATCTTATTACACTCAATATACAAAAATAGTAGGAGACAATAACCTGGTGTACTGGCCATTGTGTATTAGTATATGCCACACTGAGGCTAGCGCTAGGGTCAGATGCATTTCTTTGATTTTTAACAAGGACTAAAGCTATGTTCTCACACGGCAGCTACCGTTAGCTGCTGTGCGTCCATACGAGAAGATCCCGATCTGGATACCAAGAATATGATGATCGAATAACTGGCCAATAAGAAACTGGAAATTGCAAACGCGTACGTGTGATTGGTTGATGATAGAACGCGCTCACGCACTACCCGATCGGGCGTTCTCACACAGGTACTAACGGTTAGCGCTAACGGTTAGCTCCCGATCCGGATACTAGGGCTCTCGTGAGAACCAGGCTTTACATGGACTGCATTGCACTTATGTTAAGTACTAGTAAATATAGTATGCCGAGCTAAAGTTCACAAGCCATAGCCATAATTAACAATGCAAGTATACAAAGGCAGTCAATCTCAGTGACACACAACAATAGCCATATACTGTACTTATCTCAATGAATAACTGTAAACTGTTAATTTTTTACGACCTTAAAAGTGTACAATTTCATCTCAGGAATATTTATGACCCTATTTTACAATACAAAATGTGTTGCAAGCCAATAGTTAACTGAAGATTTTTATGTTGTTCTATTTTACTCATAAGAAATACTATAAAAGGCAGTAAAATATGAAAGAAATGTATTACAGCACTGTACAAAAATTCAGGAAAAATAAAGGAAGATGTTGTGTAGTAGTAAGTAACTGGTGTAGCTTGTGATTACACAAATTATGTAACAATTACCATATTGTACAGAATGTGTTTCGATTTGTGATCCTGATTGCACATACAGAAGTCGACATACCCACAACCATAATTTCCACATTAGGGGTGGGGGAGACTGTCTCCCTTGAGTGCCTTTTCAAGGGAGCACCTTGGCTTTTGTGGGTCAAGCGGTGAGGATGTAAAGCAAATTCCAGCATATGGTTAATCTCTATAGCTTAATGGTTTTTGGTATAAGGGGGTGGGGGAGGAGAGTGGTTTGATTTATCATTAGGATCGTTTTAAGAACTGGTTCAGATCAATTATAGAAATTCCCCTCATTATGGGCTTCGTCAAGTAAAATGACACTCAATTTAATACTATTTTATTACTTTATGTACATTTTATCTAAATATTATAAATGGTGTTCCAGTATATCATTATGGTTTTCTATTTATTTCACCAAATTGCAATGATGATCCAATGAAATGCATAGAACTAGCAGCCTTAAAACTTGTTTAAAATTAGCTACCTTAAAACTTGCTTGGGAGTGTTGTTAGCCGACCTTCCCAATATTCTTAGCCAATTTAAGTACTGTAACTTATGCCAAAATTAAGTATCAATGCATTTCTTGCGAGTTTACAATCATATTATGATGTCACATACACACCCACACATATTCAAGAACAGTACTTCTTTACATACTGAAGGAAAAAGTACAAGTGTTTTGAATGATTTTATATCAATTTTTCTAAATTAATCTATTTATATCTATACATCCTCATTAGCTGTTTAGTATACCATAAGGATTACTTGGTTCACGCCTCAGAAGCAGTAACCAGCTTTTGATGCTGCTATGACAACCGATATGCACTAGTTCAGGCATCTGTTACCACTCTGTATTTGATTGACTTTATATCTCTTCGTAGTTCAAATGATTATCAATAGCCTATACAAGTCTCATTTATGATGATCTCGAAAATCAGCCTCTCTTTACATATGGCCTACTTTAATTTTGTATTGAATTTGTAAAATGAGTCGCAATTTATCTCAACTGATCAATTCCATTCGACAGAAACTTCTAATATATCAACAGTGCTAAATGATAATACTTTCAAACTGGTAATAAACAACTGAAGAAACACGGCTGTTACGGGTTGTTCACAATTATTAATATTTTTGAAAGTGTACAAACTGTACTCTTTTCGATACCCCTTCTCTCCCCTCTAAAAGTGTACAAAAAAATGTTGGATTTGCAAATCAATTCTTTTTTTTTTTTCCAACTAAGGCACTGTACCCCACTAGCGTACTTTTTGTACACCTGTGAAAATGATAATTGTGAACGACTCCTTATAACAAAACGATAAAATAGAATTGGCGAGGAATACAGTTTAATTCTTAACTAGCAATCAAGATTAATAATTTATATAATAAATTAATAGTAATACAACAATAGTATTAATTGGAAAAACTCTAAAAAAAAAAGTGATAAACTAATAGAAAGAAAAGGGAAAACTGCAAAATAACTAAAAGATTATAGCTTTCTTTTTTTTAATAGTTTTTTTTTTAGCTTTTTTTTAGCTATAGTTTTGAGCTATTTTTTGCATTAGGTGCTTTATAAAGAATTATTATTATTATTATTATTATTATTATTATTATTATTATTATTATTATTATATCATAGGCTATAGATACAACTAAATTACATGATGAAAATACTAACCATATGACAGTGAGAAAATTTAATGTTAATATTAACCTAGATACTACAGTACATCAGTCACTAGAAAGGCAACAAAACCTTGGATTAAGTGCTCCAATTCTTTGTGTCTCTATCCTCTGTGTCTATTATTGTTATGTTTATGTTAATGGACATTTGTGAAACAGTTTTGCCCATTTCTGTTTAGTTACAAAGCTCTTTTTACAGGTACTTCACGTTAAGAGTTGCTTAATTCACAGCTCTATCCTTGGACACTAAATTGATACTGCCTAAATGCGAGACAACATTACGGAAGACTTCCATTAACATGGAATGAAAAGTTTAGATGACTATCGCATGGAAAGCCATTCACTTTAAGCAGACTGCACATGTACTATATAATTCGATGTAATTCTATTTCAACCATCTCATTAAATAAATCAAATGATTAGTTATGTAGAAGTGTTCACAGCTCTCGATGAATTTAACACGTTCTTACTGCAAACACAGACATTTAAACATAATAGATGGCACAATTAATGATAGCCTTGCCGGTTGTATTCCGTAGACTAATGCGAATAGGCTATGATATCCCTGTAAATGCGGATGTATTGCAAGGTTGTGAGGATGGTAAACATTAACAATACGATGCATCAAACAATACCTAATTAGGACTTACAGTGAAATACAATAGAAACAATAGGTTACAGTAAGGTCCAACAATTTAGATTGGACTGTTTGAACCTTACCAACCCAAGTTTAACAATTCTAAAGTCAGTTTTTTTCTTCCAAAGAAAGAGCTCAAAATAGTTGTATTGATGTTTGAAAACGCAATTTTTCAAGTTTTATTTAATTTAATTAATAGTTATATTGATGTGAAGATACTGAGTATTCGGTGGGGGAAAACATCAACCCTATGATTGATAGTACTATAATAACCATGGATTTTTGCCAATTTTACCAGGTTTGTGATAGTTAACTATGGACCATGGAGTATTTCCAACTGACTCCGATTATATTTTTTAAAAGCAAAATATTACAAGTATTATTTTGTTATTGATAGTATGAATATTCAATATGTATCTGATTGTAAGTTCATACGTGCTAATTAATATATTTATTGATATGTATTAAATAAAGTACTGTTATAACTTTCTATATATCATATTAAGTTATGTAGACCTCTCATAACTATGATGTTGTTAGTGTAAAATTCTAGCAAGATTAAATTATCAGAATTTATTTAAACAAAAAAGTTTATAAAAATTTTAAGAAGTTGAAGGTTAGCAAGATCAAGGACAATGTGTAACCATGGATACCAATCAAGCAAAACTCAAGAGAAATGTGCCACATGCAAATAAGTTAAGGAAAACATGTCTACCAATGTGCAATTATAAATTTACTAAATGTAACTTTCAACAAATTTAAAATTTAAATAAATGCCAAAATAATACCCAATTCACACGTACACCAAATGTAACAAGTTTTAAAAAGATGTAACACACACAATCTCCCGAGTTAGGTTAGTCGTTTTCACACTGCATTAACATTACAGGTTATCGTTATCTTTTTTTTTACATACTATCAATAAGACAACAGATAGGCCTAGGCCTATGTACATTTACTATACAGGGATCTAGCACAAACAGATCCCAAACAGCACTGCCGCTAGGCACCTTCATTAGGTAAAGATTAGCTAGGAGGCTAGCGTATGCCTGATTCTATTTTCGCCTTTTTGGCCAACTTGGCCGATAGAGAACCCTAGGCATAGGCCTAGCCAGCTTCCTCTCGCCCAAAAAACAACTGAGCATGAGCTGTAACAAATAGTAACCTTTACAGGCCACTTGAGGCAGGTAAATATTACAAAATTTCACAAGGGACTTTACCGAGATTTTGGCATTCACATGCAGCCATCCTTGCTAAAACTTTTAACAACTTGTTACATGTGTACTGTACATGTGAATCGGGTATTAGTTTGCCATTTATTTAAATTTTCTAAGAAAGCATTAGTTACAAACCCCCACTGTATTCAATACGATCTTGTTCATATCTCATCCTACTCTCACAGGAATCCCAAACCATTATGCGGATTAGTATCTATGGAGCCATTAGGTTAATCCTAAGCAGCTTTATTCTCATAGGACACTAAACTGAAGTGTGAGTAGTTTCTACTGCTAATATAGCTTTAAAGAAATCAAACTACAATAAGAAGAAACTCAGGGTTTCAGGACCACTGAAGATATCTGTATCAGGAATAACCTATGCATTCAGGGAAACTATTATGAGAATTTAATTTTTTTCAGTCAGTAGGCAGTGGTCTTAAGTTCGAATTCAATTTTGGGATATCTGCAGTGGTGGATCCTGGAATTCGAAAAAGAGGGGACCCAACAGGGAAGGACTTTCACAGGTGGAGGGTCTACACCACCTTAGCCCCACCATGGTTGGGGCAGGGGTAAGAAAATTTATGATAATGGCACCTCTAGATATGCCAGAAATGGCATTGTGGACTTAAATTTAAAAATAATCTTTTTTCCACATTTTTAAAAATAATTTTGAAAAATTTAGGGAGATGGGTTATTTTCCAGAGAAGTTCTTGCTTGCTTGCCCAAGTGCAGGAGGCTGTCACGATTTCCAGCAAGTTACAGGAAACTTGGGATCCCTGAGAAAGCATATGAGATGGAAACCCAATATATTTGACCAAGATCAATTGAACAATTTCTTTAACAAGTTCAGGAATGCTTATTAATTATGTTTTTAAGTTTATATATAACACACTGGTAGACTTGATGTTAACAAAGAACTGAATAATGTACAGTGATAAAATATTAGAGTGATCATGAATAAGTATATAGTGATAAAGTATATAGTGATAAAGTAAAGTGCTGATGTTAAAAGAAGCATAGCCCCATCCATAACACCTGGTCTTTGTGAGTTTGCCTTCACCTGATATAGGGGTTCCACTTGCAGCTGTGATAGGGGCACAGATCGTCTGGGCGGTCATGGCAATGACACGACCCATGGCATCCATCTCCTTACCCTTATTTTCTGACGGAGCAGCCACCGTTGAGGGCGCTTTCTTGACAAAGGATAAGAATAGATGTCGGCACAAGTCCTCAGGCATGTCAACATCGAGGTATGTTTCCATAAACAACTTGAATCCTTGGTAATCAATTGGCTAAAAGTGAAGAAAAATTTAAAAAAATGTTAGTTCACTCAGAAACAAACATATTAAATTAAAAATATGAAGATATACTGTGTAAAGTGCAATTCCATAAACCTCTAAAAAATTCAATCAAAACATTTAAGGTTTGTGTTAAGCTTTTTATTGCAGTTGATTATATGTAGAGTATATTCAGAGACGCAGCTCGTTACATAGCAGAGTCAAACCGCCAATTTGCGTACAGATTGGTTCCGATTAGTGGGTGGGAAATTATCATAAATAAGAACATGAGGTAAAATCATAAAGATAGTTAGGCCTGTCTGAACGTACAATATCAACAACAAAAAAAATACTTTTTGATTCAGGGGGCTGTAGAATCAGTAGTTAGTAGATTTGAGTCATAAAGAACTGGAGCTGTTAGCGTATGCAGCAAACAAAAAAACTTGGCCCTACTTGCAACAGCTATATAATTACAATTAAATTTGAGTAGATTTGAGCTTCATATTAAATTTCTATTATGGTAATTAAATGTAAACATACTACAACATTTATGATCTTAATTCAGGAAACCACTGCGACTTGGATGTACTTAAGCCTAGAAAACGACTTAAGTTCTACATACATTATGCGTTAGAATATTATGTTGTAAATGACACGAGTAATTTGTTGCAAACTTCATGTGCTTTGACAAAATTTACAGATGACGTCACTCAGAGCCATGACCATAAAATAGAATATGTTGGAAGTTGAAGTGTCGTAAATCAAGGGTTCACCTGTACTTGTAGTGATTACTCGGTATATTTTACCAGTGCTTAAGATGACAATACAGTATTCAAACTAAGGGACTATGGAATTGCCTTTTAGATGCTGGTAATTGACTGAATAGCCACAATATTGGATGCTTTATTTAAATAGGCCAGTAAGAACCTTAGCATTTATAAAGCTCAATATGTTACGGTTTGATGTATTATAAATTATCATCAATGCACGGTTTATCCCGGAATTTTAACTTTCCTCTATGTAGTGTATAGTATCTTTCTAAATTTAGTTCAAAATTATACTTTTAAACAAAATATTGCGTGAGCCAAGTAATATTGCATGTTTATAATGTCAATGGAACGTCTACAAAGCCATGTCCCTTGGATATTATTGCTAGATCCCACAAAAACTACAGTGTTAAAGCATACGCAAGCATGTGCGTTTGTGGTACAACACATGCGCTTGTTGCACACGTGCGTATTCCTAGCCCTGTTCTGATTGGTTAGATAAGTTTGATTGACAGTCCAGAAAGATCTGTTGAGAGTTAGAGCCCAATCACACTTAGGGCCAGCCCAGGATTGGCATTCGTTAAGTGTAAATAAATAAATAATAAATGTTAAGCCGGCCCTGAGGCGACCTAAATTTAGTCCGACTTTTGAGTTGGCTCAGGGTCCGCATTCGGTACCTGGGCCGACTCAACTTCATATCTAAACGTAAGCCGAACCTGAGTTGGTCCAAGTTCGCTTTGATTGCGGTCGACTTTGACATCTTATCTACCATAACATTCATCCAAACTAACTGGCGTGAAAAAAAAAACTCATTGAGAAATATATTGTTAAGGAAACTATAGAGTAAACTGTATTCAATTGAACTATAGTTTTTGAATAAAAGTTGTTATATATTACATAATTATTCCACGTCTAACTTATTAATAGTACTACTCAGCCTCTGTGCGAAGCATGCAACATCACGCACCAAACATAATAATAGAATGGGGAAATACCATGTGATACAATTCTTACACATGGGACTTGTCAGGCAAACTACAGAAAACCGTTTTTATCATGATTTTCACCAGAAATGTACCCTTCAACTAACGTCCTCTCTTTCATCAAGTCTTCGGTCATTTGATGTAGAAAAATCAGCTAAAACCAGACATAAACCATTAAGAAGACTTAATGATATAAAAAAATCTGTATTATTTAGCTGACATTCTATGAAAAATATTAAATTTTTTGAAGATTTCAGGAACTATTTGTATCCAATTTATTAGAGAAATAGTTGTTTTTCATATGAAGCAGTGTGGTTGATGTACAAAATACAGTTCCAAAAACGAGACATAAGCCATTAAGAAATAATGGAATTAAAAATGAATAGATTATTTGGAAGTTTTTAGACATTCTGGGAAAAAAATTCAAATTTGTCAAAGATCCCTGGAACTATTTGTATTCGATTTATTAGAGAAATTGTTGATCTTCATATGAAGCAGTG
The DNA here is from genome assembly GCF_011630105.1 of Anneissia japonica. Lineage (NCBI taxonomy): Eukaryota > Metazoa > Echinodermata > Crinoidea > Comatulida > Comatulidae > Anneissia > Anneissia japonica. Next base: position 760,329 of record NW_022753015.1, read on the forward strand.
TTGTGATGTACAAAAATCAGTTCTAATAATCAAACATAAACCATTTAGAATTAATGGAATTAAAAATAAATAGTATATTTAATGATTGTTATTCTATGTAAATAAACCAGTATTTTTACTGTAGACAGGGCGTTTCTATATTTAGTTTTTAGACATACTAGAAAAAAAATTAAACTTTTCAGAGATTCCTAAAACTATTTGTATTCAATTAGACAAATATTTGTTTATTGCTCCATTTGAAGAAGTGGTTGATGTACAAAAATCAGTTCTAAAAACCAGGCATAAGACTTAATTAAAAATGAACAGCGTATTTAGCTAAGTTTTTAAACATTCTAGGAAAAAAAATTCCAGCTTTTCGAAGATCCCTGGAAATATTTGAATTCAATTTATTAGAGAAATAGTTGTTCTACACTGATCTGAGCTATGTATTTGAATACTGCGATATTTTGTTTATTGCAGCTCACCTCTAGAGAATATTGTTATCATGCTGATGTATTCAATTGAATAATTCTTTAGTAATCCAAAGCGAACACTTTGGAATACTCAAAGTCATCAAGAGTATCATTTACATTATAATGTTGCACTGTAATGTTATGCCAATCAACACTGTTTATGGAATGTCCATGAGAGTGACCTTTACTTTGAATAATTAGAGGGTCTTAATGATTTGCAATGTAATGTTGGACTGGTTACACGTTTTAAATTACAGTTATAAAATAAATAATACAAAATACACATAAGTAAATTCATTAAAGCAAATACAATAAATAAATAAAATATGTGAATAATGTAAAAAAATAAATAAAATAAATAAATAAAAATTTAACATAGCCAAAAAAGAAAAATAGTTATAAAATATATAATATAAATATATAAATAAATCAAAGTAAATAAATTAGTATATAGAAATTTAACATACAGTAGCCGAAACATAAATAAATTATGACTGATGAGTTCTGTATTTAGACCTATAAAAAGTTTTAAAAAAAAACTTCATCAGTCTATAAATCTGAATATATGAAAGAAAGAATTATATTGCAGTAAATGGGACAGTAATTGCTTTCTTTCCCGTGAGTGTCGTTTCAAAATATTTAGAAAACTCTGGGATTTTTTTTTCTCATATTAGATAGAAGATATTGATATTGCAATTATACCTTTCACCAACTTTTCCACTCCCAAACCAAGATGCTTTTGAGACCTTGCATCCACCAGGTGAATACTGCGAAGATTGTATTATTTTAAGATATTGCACCTTCAGAACGCACCACACATAAACTGTGGCACAACGCAAAATAATTTAAAGAGAATTTTCACCAACTCTTCAATGCATTAGGAGCATTTAATTGATAACATCTGAACACACCTCAGAAAATACATGACTCATGGATCAATGTTAATTTCATTGGTATTATGCAAGGATACACCACTCACAAGATGTTCCACTTTTTGAGTTGATCATCCCAACTGCCAACCTACTGTACCTCTCCAAATAACAATTACATATAAAGATATTATTATTTAATAGGAAATACAGTAATGACCAACAACATTAAAGTATACTGTACAGGTTTAATAATTTTTCATGCGAATATTTGTATTTTTACCACATAACAATACTGTCAGAAATTCCTAAACAATATTGAAATCAACAATAGTCTACTATTCATTAGGTTTTGATAAATGATTGCCTCTGCCATCAGATTTTGTACAAATTCTATCATCAGACGCAGATTATTATAATAAAAAATTGAGAATCTTTTTAACAACACTGCTCCAGTATGCATAGTGATATAGAGTACTACAGTGTAACATCACGATACCATGTGATACTACTCCGTTGCTAATCACTGCAAAAGCGTTCAACCGGATGCCATTTTCTTCACTGACAAACCATTGATCCCAATTTCTAACGTAATTATTAAGATGTTGTATCTTACTTTTTCTTTGTAAATTTTAATTGATGATTAAATGTGTGTTCGATAACTAATATAATGCAAGCTTTTGTGTTTTTAGTACATTTTGATGATAAAATGTTAGATTTTAAAATGCCTATTCCCGAAAGCTTATGAAGTCATTCAGGCGTAATGAACGGTATCTAACATCCGTTGACAACAGAGAGCGCCACCTGGCGTTGTGACAACACGACTGTGGTACTCTATTATTGGCTGCAAGCATATAATCTATTATATCTTTTTTTCTACAAATTTTTGACATAAAATAATAATACACAAATCTGAATTTTAAAACTGTCCAGGAAATTGGAATTATGGCCATATCCCCAGAGTACCGTGATTGCCTTGAAAAACATACATCATTGACAACCACTATATATAGTATTCCTCCTTTATTCATTTTAGGAGGCTTTTTTTCACTACTTGATGAAACCAGATGTTCTTTGCATTTCTCGGGCAAATCCCTCATTAAATTCATGAAAGATATCTTCAGCAAAAACATTGACATTTATTAAGGCTCATTCTGATTGAAATGAACCTACAGACTTCTTCAGCGTTTTGCATCACCGCTAAAGAAGATCAGTTATTTACAGTACATTTCTCATAGCTAAATTTTAGATTTTCATATTAAGTACTGTAATATTTATTTTTTTGTACCTTATTTGTTATGAGTGCTATCTTGAAGAGAGGGTTATACATTTGTGGACTTTTGGTTTAGCTCCAAGTAAAATGAGCACCACTAATTTAGTTTTCATTCATATATATATATATATATATATATATATATATATATATATATATATATATATTTTTTTTAATTTATATGTTTTTT
>NW_022753015.1:764228-768437 GCF_011630105.1 Anneissia japonica
TCAGCAAACCATCCACTTAAATGTTGATCAGATATAGCAAATTACATATGCACATACACAGTTCACGGAAATCAGATGTAGGAATAACAAAATTAATGCTTCTGTAGTCTACCGTTACTCATTTGGTTTTTGAGCGAGACATTTAAAATAACATACAATGATAGTATAATGATTCGTAAACAATTCACAAGATAACATAGTCATGAAACAGTCTTCATTAAAGGTGGTTATTTTAACTGTCCAAAAAAATAAATTAATTAAAAAATATATACATTGGTTTCATTGGATGTTTAAAAGTTGACGTCTTTCTTACAATCATCCCTTTAAAAAACATTTGGTTCCAGGATATTTCCTAGCTGATATTTTTCTACAATGATCATGAAAATCAAAGTAATTATTTTTTATAATATATTCCTGAGTATTGTTCATCATTGCTACTGATTGGTGTATTGTATTATTATGAATACTTATTGTTACAAGTAGCATTTATTAATTGGTGATCATTACATACTGTGTCATGATGCACTTGAAGGCATTCACAAATAGATATTGTTTTTAATAGGCAAAGAACTCTTCTTTCTATGGTACAGGAGGAACCAATTCCAATTTAAATAAATAATAAAAAAAAAAAAAACCTAATTGTTTTATCATGCCAAATAAACACCATTTGGCATGGAATAAATTCTGTATCTAGGACATCAAAAACAAACTTTCGGTTTTTAATCCCTACAATAAGAGAACTGCTTTTATCTTGATTTTTATGAGAAACACATCCATACAGTACTAACAGTTTTAAAATAATGTTTTGTTTGAAGAATATTTTTAAAAGGAATTATAATTAAAGAAAAGTTTACCTGTTCTGGATTGTATTTTGACAAGGCCCCATCTCCATTAAATTCTTCCAGTACATCTTTAAGTGTCTTGTGTGAATCTAAACAAGAAATAAAAGGCAAAATTACACATTGTATTCCAACAAAATCGTTTTATCTATTTAAAATAGTTTATATTAAGTTATAAAATGAACAACAAATATTTGTAGTTAATAAAAGATCTTAGTGACCATCTTTGTTACCAATATCTTTGTCACCATCAATGTCATTTTTACCACCACAACCCTTATCTTTGTTAGCAACATCATTTTTACCACCATAAACATATTTTTTGTTAACATCAACATCATTATTAACACCATGATCATAATCTTCGTTTTACCAACATCTTTGTCACCATCAAAGCCATTTTTATGACCATGAACCTCATCTTGTTATCAGCATCTATGTTACCGTCAACATCATTTTCATAACCATAATGTATGTAAATTCATGGGAAGGAAGGAATGGCAACTCCCGGAAGAAAACTTGTCTCTTGTCCTTTAAACTCCATGATCCACCGCTGTTTTCCCTAGATAATCTATCAGTTATTCTTTACATCTTTAAAATAATTATTTAAAATATCAAATCAGTTAAGCTGTGATTTACAGTGTAACTTTTATTTATCAACAATTTTGTTTCCCTCTGCTTAAATGCTTATAAGACCCATTTTTGCTAATTTGTTTTATTTCTGCCTATGCTCCTATTATTCAAAATGCACATGTACGGTACACAGTGAACAGACCTCACGAAGAAGTCCACATTACAATAACTAACAACAAGGTTAGTTGTTCATCAGACATGACTATTTTATTCCACTTGCTCTGGACATACAAAAGCAGTGTGCTTCTTTGACATGCATTTAATTTCAGGTCTCTTTGAAGGAAACTACTTAACAAAGTTGATCATTGACCTGTCATAATTTACATCGGTTACATTTTTATGTCAACAAAGCACAATATTTAAATCAAGACAAAATAAACAACATATTTTATTATATTAAAGTAAACAATATTCACACATACAAACACATATGGTAATTATATTCCATTTAATTTTTATCTTTATATCGTCTCTCTATAGTGAAGCTGTTTTGATCGTTTAAATACTTAAGTGTTTGCAGATGAAGGCGTATCATGTTTATCTTTTTTCTGCGAGTGCTTAATTGACTGTGCATGAAAAAAACGATGCTACTTCAAATCAAATTTGACTACATTTAGCTCTTGCTGAACACCGTTAAAAATGCATGTAAATGTAATATCATAACTTTGGCAGTCTGTTTGATTTTCTCCTCTTTACCATTTCCTATTACTATGAACTTTATTAATCCTAGTACCATAAATAACACTTTCAAGTAATATAGAGCTGTTTAATTGAAGATTACTTTTCAATATTGTATGGTAGAAAATTCCAACTATACTTTGATAGTCATTATTTTCATCAGCATTTAGTTTTAAAGGAGAATATCTATTTCTGTTGACATAAAAGCAAAAATGACAAACACTTAATCATCCTCTCCTACATCAACCAGTGAATAAAATATTACCTGTTTTTATTACTGCACACTGAATACATTGACATTTACAACCTCTATTATTTAATTTTATTTGCTTTGTATTTGTTTACGTTCTAGTCTTTAAGTCAGATATTTGCTATAAAAGCTGGCTAACCTCATTAAATGAAGTTGAATAAATTATTAAATCACAAGCTGTTCATTGTAGTTATAGTAGCCTACATTGGCTTATGAATTTAATTTTAATTTCAAAAGAAATGTTTGTATAATTTTACAGCTTAAGTTTAGTTACATTATGAACTTTTTCAACTATCTCCGAGATAATGATGGACGACTTAAGAGAATTCCCACCTGTCTCCAACCAATACCTACTACAGTGAATAATAAATATATAAATACAACATACACTAACAGAAGTAGGTCACATGTCATCGTGTGTCTAGCCAATTTGAATCAAGCGCCCACAAGATTCAGGCTCTTTAACTGCGGGGGAACACTTTTGAGCAGTCTTGAACTGTGGAATAACAGCCCACTTAGTTCTTGCTGTAAATAGCATTTACACTAAAGATTAAAGATTAAAATTTCAAATACTTATTTTAAATTGGAAATGTTGGCTAGGCCCACCTGGGACCCGCGATAACCATTGTGCAGCTCAAGTTCCGACAGGTAACGGGTATCTTGTCCCTTATCCAACCTAAATCTAATTATCAATTTGGTTATTCAATAAACTGAGCGATCAGAAAGAAATTTCTATTAAAAATATCTTGTGTGCTTTATGTTTCTATTCATCATCACTATTGTTAATCCATCTTGTGCTACCATAAAACCGTAAGTATTAATTTATAGCTTCCTGGGTACTGAAATTTAGACATCAAGAAAGTGAATAAGGAAACTAAATATTTATAAGTGTTATTATAATGTGAGCTCTTTCATTATCATGGCAGCACCAATTAAAGAACGAAGGAGCAATGCATTAAAGCTACCTTTAACTAAATTAAGATAAACAGAAGAATTACTAGATAGTTAATCTTGTGGTTTGGACATATACGGTTAAAATGGCTTTAAACAGAGTACTCAACTGAGTTGACCTACTGTACTTAAATGCGTTCAACATAACTGCGAACAACTCACAAGTAGTTCTTCAGGTAAAGCCTACTTCAACTACAAACCCACCACCTACTTAACGTCTACATGGTGAGTCGAATGGCAAAGCATTTAAGGCTGGGGCCCCGCAACAGCCATATCGGCGCTGGTTCGAACGGCACGCTATCCTATGGTTCTCGTGGTAGAATAAGTCTTCTCGGATAAGGACTATAAACCTGTAGGCCCAGCGTACCCAATGGCTCATGTGTACTATAAAGAACCCAGTACATTATTCGAGACGAGTAGGGGGTACCCCGGTTTGCTGGTACAGACAGCCCCTGTGGTGGACGACAAGAGTGAGGAAAATCATAGATAGAGCTACTAGTACTAGTGCCACATCAAGCACCATGGGCATCTTGTTTGATGAGTACCGGCGCTAAATCTATACTATTATTATTATTATTATTAATAATTTCTTGTACCAGTGTCCCCCTACGCAAAAACCCAGTGTATGATTTTAAAGAGTAGCTCAGCTAGCAATTACAAATACCAAGCAAGAAAAAAAACAAACTTTGATTTGAGCATGCATAGTTGAAAAATTGCCTATTGATTGACTGTCCTTACATACCACTTTAGGATGTACTGTACCATAAGTGATGCTCTAAACCAAATCCATGTGGTTTGGGGAGTGGAGCTGTTTTAGTCATGAGGATAATCTCTTACCTGGTGTTGCAGGATTTGAGC
>NW_022753015.1:768541-876202 GCF_011630105.1 Anneissia japonica
AAACTCAAATTAATTTAAATAAAAATTAATAAAAACCAAATCCAGATGAAATTATTTGATTGACCATTATTAATCATTATCATGATTACAAAGAACAATAAAGTATATACAGTTTTAGCATTAAACTTTTTTTATTTGAATATGATAAACAACCATATAGTAGTTCTTACGTGAAAGTCCTTTCATTAATTTCTATTTCATTGTGATGCTACATACATACCAAGAGGGGATACCCTTGATTGCAAATATTCATGTTATGGCTTCAGAATGACACATTGATTGCAAGCAAGCATTCATACATTTAGGCGAGACTTTAATACCTTATTTCGTGAACTTGTTTTTTTATTAAAAGATCGTCAGAGGGCGGAAAAAGAATAAAAAATAAAATTTGGTCTTCTTATTTAGCAAATAGACTTGCCAAAAACATTCAGACGGAGGAGAAAATAAAAATAATTTTATTGGCGAATGTAAACAGTGTAGTAATGGGATGGTTAAATGCTTTAAATTTATATAATTAGAAATATGCATATCTTATTTTTAAAGGCAGCAGTGGGCATAATAAAAATAAATAAAGAAAATTTTTTTCCTGAAATTTCCTTGTTTCCGTAGCGGCAGGTAGTCCAATTGCCCAAAAATACAATTTTATTTTTATTGAAAATCATCATTATTGGTTGGCGGCAGGTTTGCTAAACAAGGTATAAATAGAGTCTTGCCTTAACAAGGCAGAATGATACAAACTCACTGGATGTATAGTATACTAAAAATGGAACAATTAACAAATAGATGAGTATAGTGCATACTTCTGCCCTGTGCCTGAATTATCAAGAAATACGTTGGCCGGTTATAAGCGATTCCATTATTTATTTTATGCAAGGGTAAAAAGTATTTTCTTCCCAAAATTTAATCATCTCTTTCTTAGATATTATGTATTATTCCACTAAATTTTATGATGATCCATTTAATAGTTTTTGCATAATCGTTAAAACACAGACAGCGATGAACACATAACCTCCTTTGGAGGCGGTAAAAATGATCTTTAGTATTTGAAATGCGCCAATGATGGAACCGAAACATACATCATTACATTATGTGATCAAATTATTTAGTAAACGTCTGTTGATTCTTTATAGATAAAGGCATTCTTCAAATGCATACCGACATGATTACTTTGTAAAAAATCCTGGTTCCTGCAGAAAAATACATAAATATTTGCATATAGCGTTTTAATATAATTATAGAAATAATCCTGATGAAATATTGAAAGGATGAGTTTTATTCAAGAGCCGGATGTATTATATGGCATAGAAGATCAAGAGACTCAATTTATGTAGGCCAGGATTAGTTGACAATGATGGGCTTTCTGGATGTCACTTCCAATTACCAACAATTACATAAATAATATTTAAAAACCAAGTGATGTGTAATGGTTCATGGAGTCCAATTTGTGACTCGAAAACAGGGACATAATGTACCAAATACCTTTAGAAGATTCCAGATGTGGAGCATCCCACTCACAGTTCACACTGCCTGGGGATATCAAGTTCAAACTCATGGATTAAGTGCTTCCAAATTGACCTTGAATGATGTTCTTCTCACTTGAAAAAATAAGTAATCAGGGTTCTCCCAGAAATGGTCAGTGCATTGTTTTTATGTTAATTACATTTTTACGATCTACATCTCAATGTCACACTTTAATACCTTTAGAGAAACAGTAGCATCATAATGCTACCTATCATATGACATTTTGGTTTTCTTTTCAGACTGTCATGTTTTAAAACTTAAAAACAATATTTTAGAAGACTGAGAAAGAAACTAAAGCAAAATAATAAAAAATATTCAGTAAATTATTAAAAAATGATACAGCGATTAATAACTTTAAGCTAGTGCAGTAGAATTACTGAAGTTCTCAATTGAGGTAAGATTCTTTAAAGGTCAACTTGTGTATGCAACAATCTGCTAAGCATACATTTGGATCATCTCAAAATATCTCCTAATTGTGTACTTACATACATGTATCATTTAAGTACATGTACTTTTCTCAATTGTTGGAATGAAAATGTGCATTGTATTAATTTTTGAGTCACTATTTGTGTACTTACATACATGTATCATTTAAGTACATGTACTTTTCTCAATTGTTGGAATGAAAATGTGCATTGTATTAATTTTTGAGTCACCATTTGTGTACTTACATACATGTATCATTTAAGTACATCTTTTCTCAACTGTTGGAATGAAAATGTGCATTGTATTAATTTGATAATTTTAAAATGTTGCAATTTATTTAATTAATAGTATAGTTCTTAATATATCTGTTGTGACTACCGTATAAGTTATTGTATAGTTTACTGTACCTAGTAAACATTGTAAATATTTCATAATTTTAACCATTATTATTTTAATTAAATTTAAGTACCAAAAATTCTTTGATCAGTTTAATAAATATGAAAATACCCAAAATCTTGTAATTTTCCTAAGATACCTTTAAAATTTTATGTTTTTCAAAATTATGGATGGATTTACATTGTATAATACAAAAATTAACATTATGTTTAGTCAGAGGTGGATACTGTATAAAGACACTAAACGGAAGAAGCTATATAATGGAACCGTATCAAAATTAGAATTTTTGATAGGGTCAGGAAACATTATAGTCCCAGTCCAGGGATGAATCCCTGGTGTGGGTAGAGTGGAAAAATCCTCTAGTACAGAAAACATGGACGATTTTATGCTGTTCAAAGCAATATATTTTTGAGTGTTCAGACATAAACCTGTCGGATAGAGACTTAAGCTCTTCCCATTGCCTCCCACACTGGTGCTGCTATTGTATTGAGCTAAATAACTAAATAACATTTGTTTACTTTGTTATTAACTTTCAATTGAAAATGAAAACAAGAAAAATACAGTATCCTTAGCATAATAATAACAGAGCATAATGCAGTAATGTGCCTATATTTACATAGACCATTAATGTTAATAGTACTCAATTTTAGAATATTTGCATTAAAAAATCTGTGGATTCACAAAAACTATAACTTTTTTTTTTATCTATCACTCTCTTTGGAAGCTGGTGTACTCATTTGATCCTTAAACATAAATTCAGGGTTTCTCCAAATTATACCACACTAAAACAAACATTTATTGTACAGTCTATACCAATGCCCTTCAATTAATTCAATTATCCTCTAAATTCTTTACCCTTCTAGCCGACACCACTGAGGAGTTTAGTACTGTACTGTAGGGGTCCACAGGAAAGACTGCAGATGATTTCAACAGGTTGAAGTTACCTGATCCATCTGCTGCATAAGTAATTTTGGATTACCAAGCAACTGCACACCTTGTGTTATCATTTTATACATTTATAGGTGTTGCTGTACTTTGTAAGTTAAACCAGGAAATGTAGTTGTTATATACAGTAGTAAACACTTGCTATTTATAACTATTATTAATATTGTTTGTATAGCTACGATCATTGATGTCTGTTAAGGTGTTAATAATGTGAAGATTGGTGCTCAAAGCATCAAATGTACTAAAAACCTTTAAGGAGATTCTAGTTGAGAAATATCCCACTCAAAGTTCATATGGCCTGGGGATAACAAGTGCAAACTCAGGTATTAAACATACTTAGCACAAACCAGTAGGCCTGCTTAATCTATGTAATTATAAGATTTTATCCCTCACTTTTATCCCACACATGAAGTTATAAAACAAATTATTTATTTTTTCTGTATTAGGCCAAATAAAATTACTTGCTAGTTGCAAGTCCCTGACCTCATCAAATTTTGGAACCTCATGAAAAACTTCACTATTTGTTATTTTTCAAAAAAAAAAAAAAAAAAAAATTCATTTTTCCATGGACAATAAAAGTAATGACTATCTGAAAGAATGATGTCAAGCTTAAGAAAAGGTGGGAATATAAATACATTACAAAGATTCATTTTACTTCTTTTATATATACAAAAAAAATTTTTCTATTTACCAGCCTGTTACCATTAGTATATAATAGTAAAAAGCAAACAGTAAATAGCCTCACCAAAAAATAATTTCAAATCCAGAATGTGAAACTAACAACTAATTTTATCTGGCCTTAATTTATTTTATACCTCCATGCTCACAAAAAACTCTCGGTTTAATGGCCGATATCTACATTATAGGCCTACATGTTGCAATAATTAAATTTACCATCTTAAAGCTTTATTATTTCACTATATATTTTCTCTATTCATTGTATAGCTATATTATTATTGAAAGTGTTGGCAAATATGTAATTTACAGACCATGCTTATAGTGACCACAAACAACAGAGTTACTGTATATTATAATTTACACAAAACGAAGTTGGGTGGGCATTGATTCAGTGCAGTTTTTCAGGGCTAGCAAGTTATTAGATCATTAACTACCATTTTTAAGGCAATGAACTGTTACTGAACATTTGACTGAAATTCACCTCTCCTCTCATTGGTCAACAAAAGCGTACTTCAATGCCCAGTGGCTTCTGATATAAAGTAGATGACACCGACACTGAGAACCTAGGAGCACTTCTCTTAAAAACATATCCAACTAACTGACAAAAAAGTAGGCTTGTAAAACAAGATAAAGACTATATGGAAATGAGAAGGATTTATAAATCAATCATTTACAGTGGTGGCAAGTGAGGGGCAAGGTGAAATTTAAGGGGGAAAATATGTTTTCCCTTTCCCAACATGAGATAAAATTTAAGATACCAGAACCCCTCCCCCATCCCAATGCCACCACTGATCATTTAATGCCATTGAACATTTTAAGATGGTGTTTTCTACCTTTGTGCCCTTATTTGGACCTGTATAAACTCTATGGGCTCATGCCCAAATTAACCAGACACACACCCAGTCCATGATGGGGGTCAACTAATTTTGATCATCACTTCATAGCTCAGTTGGTATGGCAACTCTAATGAATAGTAGATGCTGTACCTAAAAAGTACAATACAATTTATCAAAACACGACTTAAAATATAGAAGAAATTATTGAGTGACAAAAGCAAAATTAAACAATTATTTATAAGATTCCAGTCTTTATATATAAAAAAAACCCATCAATCTTTGGTACTGAGCATACAAATTATGAACGCCTACGCACTGGTTGACACAAATGACTGTGATTGGTCAGTTCTTTTTTTTTCTATTCCTTGTTATTAATGTCATGATGGAGGCACAGACAAGTACTGTATGTATTAATGATACTGACTTCATATACAAATTAATGTTTAACTCAAAGTAATATGTTAGAATACATATACTTTCATTATCACTCCCACATTAGATTTTTCATTAATGAACTGAAGTTATAAGCTTATTTTTGTCGGCAAATTACTAGAACAATTCTACACGTCAATATTTCCTTACTATATATAGTTATAGATTTAGCAAGTTTTATCCTTTTCTTTAATGCAAAGTATTGATACAACTTTCCAAATATATAATATTAGCCATTGTCTGATATCTAAAATAACAAACAGATAGTTTAACACATGACTTAATATAGTCATGAATCCGTCACTGACTGTGTTAATTAAACAGTCCTCATTAACGCTAAAACAACAATTCTATGCCTCTATTTTAAACTTTTGTCATGGAGTGTTTTGGAGTGAAAGTACCAAGTAAAGTCATACTGATACTGATTACATGAATAGGAATGGAAAAAAAAAAAACTCAATTATAAAAATATCAAATGTGTTATAAGTACCTTATGGTATTTATATAACTTCGGTATTTATATAACTAGAGGCTATAATTATATAACTAGTGAGGAAGTAGCAGGTACTCAGCATGTTAGTTTGCAGACATCAGAACTAATTTGTGAAAGCAATTCAACTTGAAGAAGTCATGTATTAAATTCAATATATTGCTAGCAATGGCATCCTGGCATTTAGCCAGCTTTTTTAGTAAAATACAGCAGCATATCTGACGATGTGTTTGTATAGCTATGAACAATTGTTTGTTGGAAAAGTGCTTTCGAAGAACGAATTCCTGTGGCAAAAAAAAAACATAAACAAAACCTACTACTGCATAGTACACACCGGAACCCTAGTAAAAAATGACATTATAGAAACACACCCTAAAAAAGTGAGGAAAACTTAGAAGTAGCCATTTACATGACATTGACAGGGCAGACATATTTACCTCATTACCTCTCTAGCACATCCTTACATCTTTGTATCAAGTTTCTGATCAACACACTAACCTTCTCCCCCTTCAAGTTAATATCCCTAGATACGCTGTTGGTGAAATGCGTATATGCATTCTGACATTTTTAAATACTCTAAAACATTATTATAACAATTTATATCTCCATACAACGTGCTCTGTCATGTTTGATTAGGTGGTATATGTCTATAAATATTCAAGTTAGGATTGTTTTACATATGATTTCAGACGTCTTTAGTAATTCATTTATTAATAAGAGCTTATGGAAAGCTGAAAGCCAATGTTTGTAATAAAACTACAGAAGATCTACATGTTCAATTCCAATGAATTTCCATTATCTTAATTATCGCGCCATTTAAACATACAGATTAATAACAATCACTTCTCTATATTCCATAATTGACTTGATGAGAACAGAATACATAAAATGCTGTCTCTTATACACATCTAGATGTGTAAAAGAGACAGGACAAGTACTGTATGTATTAATGATACTGACTTCATATACAAAATTTATTCGTAATACGACTTACGCTGAGAAAGGGCACATGGATGTCAGAAATAAAATAATAAATATAATAAAAAATAATACAAAACAAAGAATTTAATACTAACCTACATGCACGACCTTCACAACATCACTGACCTGACTCCCTAAGGTCATTACAAGTGCACTCATGCATGGCACAAATAAAGGTTTCATCAAAGGACATTCCTTCTCCATCAGCTCTGCAATTTTCGACATTTTTTTAAATGTGGTATTTTTTCGCAATCCTTCAAAAATATTGTCACTAGATAATTTATCAAAAGTACAATCCTTCGAGATCAATTTGAAATGTAAAGATTTTGTCGAAGATGGTTGTTTACAATCTCTTCCAACAAAAAAATATATGTGGCATTCTTTAGATTAGTGATATTTCCGTAAATCAATCAGTTGACGATTTCCCTCAACAGGATATTAAGTCAATCTTCTTCAACGATACCACAATGTGTATTAAGAGATAAATACACAAACATGACGTAAAGTATGTGGTCAGACAACAGCCACCTTTACCTACATGTAACGTATGTATGGTAATTGCTAACACTCGATCCTTACGCTGAAAAAAGAAACGATATCGTACTTCCCGAGGCTTAAAAACAGGTGACTAAGTGAAATTGCTCAATTATACTGTTGCAAAAGTAATCAATTATTGCACCTTCAACTTCGTGGGTGAATCCCATATAATGAACTTTCAGGCAAAATCAACTATAAGATTCTTGCAAGTTCCTTTATCAGTGTATCATATAGATTATTAGCTTTAAGCACTCTCATGGGTTAGGCAATCAACCTAATTATTTTAATTAAGCTAATTAATAAACTTAAAGACTTGCTTTGTTCAACCATGAATTTGTAAGGATGGACTGGGAAAGGTATGATTCCTTAACACAGCTATGCAGTGCAGTCATTGGGAATTATATGGAATTACTTTCCTTGATAAAATTCTAATCTTGTAATCCTTGATGTTCCAATATTCCAGATCCTTCTTAGGAATATAAAGTTTATAAACAAGTACAGATACAGATATCAATTAATTGCAGATATTCTGAAAACTATGACAGTATTGATCTACTGTTGATGATAGCGAGCAAGATGAATAATAAACACCAGCTTGACAATCCTTACACTAGTAACAATATAGGATAACACAATTTGTACAACACTGTGTCCAATGGTGGCACTCAGTTAACACAATCATGAAGTTGATGAAATCACAATTCAAAATTGATAATCCAAATATAATGATTTTCCAGGCTAAAGATGGTGGTGTATTTGTACTAGTATACCAAATGGACACTGTAGTTATGCTACCTTCTCTAAAGATGGTTTTCTGTGCAAATAATTCTCTCAAGTAGGCAATTCATTCAGTAAAAATGCTTGTTGAATATGCATTCATTGACTGACCAATGATTCAAGCTAGTACCTATGCCACAGGATCAGTGAGCTAAACAGACAGTAAATCACCCTTGTACCTTGTGGAATTAATCTATAGGTTGTCCTATGACAATAGATTTTAAGCCCCTACACAATAGAGCTGCTGGCTGTTCAAAATTTCAGTTCACACCCACTATGCAGCAGTATCACAAATACGTATTAAAAAACAGTTATTGAATTGCATTCAAATAATATCAGTCAAACTACGCAAAATACAGAGACCATGAAAAGCAGCAGATGTAAATAATGAAATTCTTTGGTACAATAGCTTTACAACAATAAATTCAATTGAAGGTATTTAAGTAAAATATAATGATTCTGCAATAAATTCAAACGTATGAAAAAATTATACCAGATAGGAAGTGGGCTGGCTTCTCAAGGTCACACAGAAACTCAGGTAGATAACTTAGTGTATCTATCATTCACACGGGCTGGAGAATAAGTTATTTCTTGCCTCTGGATATTCAATGAAATAACAAGTGCTGAATAGACAACTAATATCAGGAAATCAAAACATAATGATCTGTCAAAATGCAAACTTTGAAATTGTCACCACAAATTGACACTTCTCTTGGTGACAGTACCATCAATTGATAGATAGGCCTACTTGGTATCCTCTCAGGATGGATTTCTGCTGGTATAAGAACGATCTCTTCCTTTGATAGGTACTTCAGCTGTGATTGTCCCAAGCGGGAACTAGATACAATCCCAGCAAATGAACTACCAGATATATCAACTAGGACTCTACCATTTTCAGAAACAGGGAAGAATGGCACTTGCCATTTAGATTTCAGCAAACCACATGTAATATCAATTTTTGATAAAAAAATACTTCAGTAATTTGTCAATTTTGGTATCAGTGATACATATAAGAATATAGATTTCATTTGATGATCAATATTCATGCCAAATATGATTGCTATACCGCAAAAGATTGATAAATTTTTCAACAATATCATCTAATTTTTAAAATTGCATCTTAAATTTATGAATGACAAAATGCGTGGTAGATACTTAAAATAAGGTATTTAAACATCTGTTCTGTACAAACACAATTCATGCATATTGTTTGCAGAGTGGAAATACAGATTAACTAGCACATCCTTGTATTTGAATTGGTCAGTGTCTTGGTCACTCCGTTAACAACTATAATTGAGGTACGTCAACGATAAAATACTGTGCTGATGATGTTCTGCAATCAATAAAATTGCTATCTCCGCCTAATACATAAATTATTCATACACGTAGTTATATAAGCGCAAAAATAGTAATAAAAAATAACTGTATCTGAATTAAAACACAAGGAGATTCGACACTACTGTACGTCTCACTATTATGTTGACCTGGTCAAATAAATTAATATATTTTTGTTCTCTTCAGGTTGGGAGTTATAAATGTAAAACTTCCGCAAGTGAAAACCATTGTATGATTAGGCGAGACTTTTTTTTATTCCTTGTTTCTTGACATATTTTTCTTAAGATTGTCAGAGGCGGGCGGAAAAAGAAATTAGAATTTTGTTTTCTTGTTTAGCAAATAGTTTTGCCAAAAACATCCCAACAGAGTGTAATAAAAATACAATTTTATTGTTGTATTTAAACAGTGTAGTAATGGGATGGTTAAATGCTTTAAATTTATATAAACAAGAAGAAATATACATATCATATTTTTGGAGATTTCAAGGCAGCGAAATTTCCAGCTTTTCATGGCAGTAGGTGCACTAATTGGCCAAAATATAATTTAATTTTTATTCGAAATTATCAATATTGGAGAGTGGTGGGTTCACGAAACAAGCTAAAAAGTAAGTCTGCCTTATCCATGTGGCTATGAAAAAAATATATCCTATTTGCTTGTCCTAGTAAAATACCAAGTATTTATATAATTAATAAAAACAATCATTATTAACTATATGAAAAGAAGATTAATACTATTTTAAATTAATGTTTTAAAAGAAAAGAAATTCTTTTGTTCCCAGGCGTTGATAAATATGGCAACCTAATTATATCGTATTCTTACTAGAAATATAATAAACAAAATCTAAATACCACGTAGTTACTTTTTAAAAAAAAGGTATTTAATAGCGCTGTATAAAAAGAAGTTTAATTAAATTAATGTTTATGTTATTACTTCTGCAATTAAATAGTATCAATTGCATAATAGTAAGGATGATTCAATGCACTTCTTAAATTGATTAAAAATTAAACTCATAATAATGAGTGATTATTTTTAACAATCTAATTTGCAATAATAATTATTAATTTTTTTCTTATATACAATATAAGTATACTGAACATTCATATTGAAGGTCAAAGTTGAAAATACCTGTACTATATTTAATTCACCATTCTATGAAAATAACATTGTGACTCAGTCAACCAGAATTATCATTAGTGACTATGACTCAATCAAACAGAAAATCAAGATTCGCAAATATTTAAATGTATCTTTGTAGTAGGAAGTGTCTGACGTTTATTTGTTCCTTTTAAAGGTACTAAAATGCATGTCGAGCTTGTTTAAGTGATCATTTTGAATTATACGATTACAATACTGTGGATGTAAGCAATCAATATAATAGAAAGTAGTAAACAAATTATTTATAGAGTACACAACATAAAAGAAGAAATTTCATCTCACAAGAAAGGCTCCAGAGTAATCATTTTAATTTATTGGTTTAAAGAACAAATACAAAGGCATTTTTGACTATGGTGACCTAGAAAACTAACAACCACAATATTGATAATACATTAGGTTTTTTTTTTTACTTAGTATCGTAAATATGGGATCTATGGATTGAAAACAACGCATAAACATACAGGAGCCCATTAGGGAACTCTGAGAAAGAAGCAAATAATTTTGTAGAGGAACTCTACTTCAAAAATAATTTTTTTTAAAAACTACATTTTTACAGCTAGAGCGCCATTCCCAGGCATCTAATGTAGAGATTTTTAAACTTTGCTGACCTTAACTGTTATTTTTTTTTATTATTATTATTCACAATAAACTTTATTCAATCAATTACTTTTATCATATTTTTTTACAATTTTCATTTCATAGGTTGATTGAAAAGGCATCAAGTCAAGCAAGCTTTAATTTTTGATGCCCTTACAAACAAAATAACAATAATAACTAAATAATAATAATAAAATGCTAATAATAGAAGACGATATATTTACAAATCATGATTCTTAAAAAAATGTAATGATATAATGACAAATATATCGGTAATTGAAAATAAGTAACATTATGATCAAGTATACAAAAAATTATGAATTTTATTTGTATTTGTTAAGAAGTTTGTTGTGTATTTCTTTTTTAAATAAACTAATACTTAGTAGATTTCTTGTATTGTGTTCTAAGCCATTCCATATTTTGGCACCTCTATAGCTGATACTGTTTAGTCCCTTTTTTGTTTTCATTAATACAGTATTTTTCCATTTCTGGTCACATAGTTATGTGTATCTTTAATTGTTCGAAATAAGTATTAAAGGTAATAGGAAGCTGTTTATTATGAAACTGAAAGAGTAATATTGCCATGCTTTTCATATAGATTGCAAGCCCGTAGCCAGGGTGGTTTATGTTTCAGGCAAACCCCCTCTTCTCTGGCAAATCCCCCACCCCTCAAACTTCCTGAATGAATCCTAATGCACTGCATACTCATGATCTAGACTCAGACGGAATGTTTTGCTCCAGACGATTTTCAAACATAACTATTTTTATAGCTTTATTTTAGACCCATTAAATACAAAAAGTCCCCTGGTTTAAGGGGTTTCCTGGAAGAACCTGGTTACGGGCCTGGATCAAATATATTTAATGTATTAGTTTGTAAAAATAGTGGTAATGAAGGATACTGAAAATGAAATTTGCATATTATTCGCAGTGTTTTCTTTTGGAGAATGTGAAGCCTGTTTAATTTGGTTGGATATAAAGGGCCCCAATGCGTATGTTAAGTCGGGGAGCATTATGGATTTATATATTTTTGTAACATTATTGTATGGTAAGAAATAGTTCAATTTATTCAAGATTCCTATTACCTTTGAGATTTTATTTGCAATGGCATCAATATGATTATGAAAAGATAGAAATTCATCAACATTAACTCCTAGAAATTTGATATGAGTTAGTCTTTCGAGTACAGAATTAAAGGTATTAATATTAGGAATTATGCAATATATAATTTCATCAACGCTATATAATTTAATATACTTTACAAACAAGAACAAATCCAACAAGACAACCTGCTAATGATAATATCTTTAAGATGAATAAACTTTCAAGTTGAATGAAGAAATGTACAATGAGAAATGGTGGGAGATTTGTAAGGGTAACAGTAGAGTGTACTGGGAGATTGTTGATTTGCTGAATTTTCTGTTGGTCTCTTTAGTATGGCTTCCTCCAGGCAATCTTAGTATGTGACTCAACCCCCCCACCCCTAAGTCTTCTTTCCTTGACAAGACTAGCTCAATGCCAGAAACCTTCAAGAAAACTGTTTACAACGTTCCGTCCAATTTGTTTACAGTGTAACTAATTAACATAGAATGAATCTTATAAGCTTGAATTTCTCCACCTTTCAACATAATTAAAGGCTGTGTATTTGAGATAACATTAACCTACCTTTAGAAATGCCTCGCAAAAAAATGACTACTTAAAACATTCCAACAGCAGACAGACTCAGCAATGAAAACTTGAAGTTGGACTGACTGATAATTGTTTATCGTTTTGTACCTCTTCATCTTTACTAATATAGTGTAATATATTTTGATTTACATAGCGCCAGTGTTGGCTCCAGAAATTTGCCAACAAGGGGTCCACAATGTTAGGGACTGATTGGGAAATCAAATTAACGTATTGGAGGCAAATTCATATTTTTGGTCCAACAACCTCATTGTGCCCCTCCCTCCCCCCACTTCCCATTGGTATCACCACTGCATAGCGCTTTATACAGAAATATCAATAACGCTTGATGCATTAATAGCCCTTACAGTAGATTCCTTCTCTCGTTAGATTTACTTCAATGCCAACTGTTCTCATCTGACAACAAGAGGGGATGTTTGAACCATTACATTGAGTTTTACAATAATCGTCGTGAAAGTTGTATAGTACTGAGTTTTTAATGTACTGGGTCAATCTTATGCCTATAGGTTGCGGAGTCTCTAACTTAATATAATAGTACTAAAGAAATTTGTACCGCAACATTTCACTTCAGCACTCCTTGATGGCACCGCCACTGAGAGAGACTATAGCTGATGCAAATAGCACTATAGGAATGTTGTACACTGTAGTACATTTCTCAGTGAGCATTTTTGTGGTTTTAAATAGGCATGTAGTATATTCAGTCATTCATTAAAAATTATGCAGCTTTTTCATGCAGAAGGACATGTGCATATTAATGCATGTAAAGCAATATGTGGGCTACACTTGAGGATTTGATTATACCTGAGTACATACTCCATCTAATTTCCATGTTAAAAAATACAGGAGATTGAATAATATGCAAAATACTGTGGGGACCAGACAGATAGTAAATATAAAATGATTCCATTACAAAAAGATTTCATTTGTCAAATTCCAATGGAGAATGGTTGATCAAATAATACTATTGTGTTATTGATTATAGTGCTGCAGTAGTGTTACAAATACAGGACTAAAGTACTGTTATTTAAATCAACAAAAACATGTGAAATGTTTGTGCGGGAGACAATTGGCGTGAGACTCCCCGACTTCTGGGACTTGCAGGAGGCTTAGCACCTTTGCATAGTACTAAAATCCCTTCAGAGAGATCTGGTTAAATGTACTTTCTTACAATATTTATATATTTTATTTTGCTGAGCATGGTTATTACCCATCTGCACAGTCTTCTGTGAGACAATTGATAATAAAGTAGTAAAAACTTGCAAATATCATGAATTTGCCGGAGATTCTTGCTTGCTCCAGGAATGCGGGAGTCTGTCCGGATTTCTGGGAGACTCCCGCGAGCTCCGGGAGACTTAGGACCACTGTTAATGAAAATACTGTAATTTAACATTAACATCAACAATTCATTGCTAAACATCAACAATAACAACACCACAGTGCAAAACAAACAAACAAACAACAATCATTAAAACAATAGAAAAACCATCCATGAATATTAATTCACAGGTGCTTAAAGGAACAAAGGTATTGTATTTAAACAGGTAAGTTGCTAGTAAGCCATAATCATAGAAGCTGATTGATTTTGCTGGCTGTCTCGATATTTATTGCTCATAAACCTGTCATTTTTTACAAACAAGAAGGCGAAATGACATCACATTATGTGAAGCAATCTTGTGATAGAGACTATCGCTTCTGTGCGTTTCACATTAGAATTAAATATCGCAATCAACTCCTTCATTTTAAAATGATTACGAAACTTTGAACCTCATCAAAAAAGGATTAATATTATATTATTCAACATATTTAATCAAATGATAATTTGTATTATTAAATGTAAGTGAAAATTCGACTTAAATATAAAGAGTACGACATCAACACAATACTGAATCAAATTATTTATTTTGTAAAGTGGAAATTTAATAATAGAAATGTGACGAGGTTATTTATTTTAGTGAACATAATTCTTATGGCAAACTATAAAAATAAAATGTTATGTCTTATAGTAAAATTATGTACGGTAGTGTAACTGTGTTTGACTTGTGACAATTTAATGAACATTTTAAAATATTGGAATCTAAAAATATTTAATAGTAGTAGATGATTGCAACTATATATGAAAATAGAAAGGATTTCGCCACAAGTTGATCAATAACTATTCATGCAGAAAATGTAGAGACATCATTATTCAATGAGTAGTTCAATCAATTAGGCTACGTTGACCGCCGCACTTCACACGTATGTTACCTGTAAATGTCGCTCTACACTTCGCCTGATACTAGAACGTATGGAAGTAATAAGTTATTCTACTTATTATGTCGGTCAAATTCCAAACATCTTGTTTCATGTAGTATTAATATCCAATAAGCTAAATAAAAACAACAAGGATCAAATGTCTGTTACGTAACATGAGTCAGATTCTTGTTCATATTTCATACGTTTGTTTATACTAAGTTATGTACAAAAGTTCCACACTATCGGAAACTACATAATGTGTACGCTTAGAGTTACACGTACATAACAACTTCAGACAATTATATGAAGTTTTAAATGATGAAAATTATATTTAATATTTATGATGAACAAAATGAATATTACTAAACAAAATCATTGAGGACGAATAACAGTCAAAAAATCATTGTGAATTCAACATAATACACATGAGTAAAGACTGTTTATAATCAGCAATAATGCATGAAACAAGGGAACACTTACAGTATAGCCACATATAAATCAACCAATCAACCACCAAAGTTTTTGACAATCACCAAAAAAAAAATAATAATTCTGCATTAACACATGAATGAACAATGTAAGGTAGCTATCAAATATTTCAACGATAACATGTAACATGATAAGCCTCAATGCACACAGTTTAATATTGCGTATGAAAGTTCATCATGTTATGATCATAATATTATTGTAGCCACATGGTGAACATAAAAATGATTTACTACTTTCTATAAGTTTTAACAGAATATTTCTCAATTCAATTTTATTGGCTATTATTGTGTTTTGGTTCTTATGGTGAAAATATTTTTAATTGGATTTTATCTTTATTTTCAGTGATATTAAAACAATATTTTATTGAAGCACTTCAATTAAACCTGAACTCTTAAATGATCACTGTATTTACATCATACAACAAATGGTATAAATTTCAATTATTTACAGAATCCTACCTTGAGCAAGGTACAATACCATACACAATATTGGTAATCTTTCATACCAAATGCTGTCTTTAAAATTGTATGCATGCATTTCTAATGAAGCACACAATGTTAACAGGGTGAGCCAGCAAGTTAATTTAAGAAATAATATGAATACAGAATAAGCACCAGACAGACACATGATTCAATGAAGGGAATTCTAGATTTATTTATTTTTTTATTTATTTTATTTTATTCATTCTGGCAAAACAATTAACAATATAAAACATTACAAATACAAAAAAAATCAGAAATTCACAAACAAATCAGGTGAGCAAGGGAGCAGCAAAAGCAGAACCACTGTCATCTTAGAAATGTGCTGCTCCCAGAAAAAAACCAAATATATAATAATAATAATAATAAAATAAATAAATAAATAAATAAATAAATAAATAATAATAATAATCAAATGGAATTATAATAATGATAAACAATAAAGAACAATTAAAAATCATTAACATTTTTTTTTAACTTGCATTTGAACAAATCAAAATTAGAAGATATAATGAAATAATTTCGAATATAAGGATGGAGGTTATTCCACAATCTCACAAATCTAGATTTAAATTTCTATATTTGATATTACTATTACTTTGAGGACAACCACAAATGTAATGCATATACTAGGGATAAACTGGATTTTGGTTGATTCTAGAATACAGATTTATCACACTAGAAATCAGCTTAAATTCATCTTAAGTCCATTTTTTTGCTTAAGTCAGATTTATTAATATAGCTTAACTTAAAAATTGCTTAAAATTAAAAAGTCGATTGTACACATGCACCATCTAAGATGACTTTTAAGCTAAGATTTTGCTATAAGATGGTTTGACAAATCAGCTTAAGATATTTGCTTAGGGACATCTTAACTTTTTTACTTAAGACATTTGCAAAGATGAGATTGATAAATTCCGGGCGTAGTCTCCCTCTAATAAATACCCTTCCAATTGAAGATCACTTAAGCCTGGTTCTCATGAGGGCCCTAGTATCCGGATCGGGAGCTAACCGTTAACGCTAACCATTAGCACCTGCGCGAGAACGCCCGATCGGTTAGTGCTAACCGTTAGCAATATCCAGATACGCTAACGGTTAGCAAGCGCTATCGGTTAGCTAGTTGAAGGCGGCGTTTCTATCATCAACCAATCACACGTACGCATTTACAATTTCCAGTTTCTTATTGGCCAGTGATTCGATCATCATATTGTTGGTATCCGGATCGGGATTTTCTCGCATGGAAGCACAGCAGCTAATGGTTTGCAGGATCCGGATCCTGCTAACCGTTAGCTGCCGTGTGAGAACATAGCCTTAATTTTTTTGTGGTCTCGTATTAAAGTCTGGTTTCTGTGGATCGCTACATAGTAGCTCAGTGTCTTCACTGCAATCTTTGCACTGCGTAGCTGCAATCGGGAACGCTCCCAGTCAGCATCGCCAAATGAGTCCAAGGGGTCGGCGATAGTGTGTAGCGATTTGTATGTTAAACCAGACTTAACAAATATCTTTATCTTTATTCTAATTAGAGACCAAAGTTGCTAAAGACCAGGGAAACCCCAGTCCCAAAAGTGAATTCAGGGAAACCTGTACTAAGATATGATGCTCATTAAAGTTTTTTAATGTACTAATTAAATGCTTGTATTTGTATTAACTCAGCATCTAATATTAGAGTTAGGCTTGCCTCATGAAATAATGTTGAATAATATATAAAATTAATTAAAATAATTTAATGTTTCTTACATAGTATTCCCTCCCCCCTTTTTAAATATGGTTTCAACAAGAATATTTCTAGTTTGTGTAAACCCATATACAGTACAGCATCACCGTATTATGCAACACAGAAATGTAATGTTATTCATTAGTAATTCAAGTAGACAGTGATGAATGAATAATCTGGTACGATCCTAGACAAATTTAAATTTGGTGATCTAAAACACATTATTCTCTTTAATGCTGAATACTGGTTGAAGGAAATGTAATTACATGAATAAAAACGGATACAAAAAACTGACTACATGTCTCCCTACAAAATTAAGGACCACTTTTGGGACCGGGCTTTTCATGGACTTAGCAGCTTTCGTCTCTAAAATAATAAAGATAAAAGGACCATCTGAAAAGTGTTCTTTAATTGGAGTTAGAGGGAGACATGTGTAGTTGTACAGAGAACACGCTAAACCTTATTAAAACTATAGAGGGCAGCAGACAAGATCTGGCCTATATGCAACCTTACTCTACTATATACAACAATATTTACATTAGTTTATATATTTGGTATCCAACAATCAATGGGATAAGACTTTGCCAAATTTTAATCTTGAATATGCTTCAGCTCAATCAGTATAAAAGAGAAATTCATATCATTACAAATAAGGGACAACATACAAACTAGAGCAGTCACTCCACAGGGTACATACCTTCGCCCTATACCTGAATACCAACAATACCCATCATCCATCATACAGTGCCCTGTATGATGGACCATTGCATTATTTTCTGCCCTGTGGCTAAATACCAAATAAGCTGCTGCACTATACCCTCAAGAAATACGTGGGGCGATTCCATTATTATCTAGGGTAAAAAATTAACTTTCAGTGAACTTGAAATTGTCCTTTGACCTTTTCTTCTAAAAATTGAATGGTGTCATTTTTTTATTATTATTATTATGTACTATTGCACTAAATTTTATGATTCATTGGTTTTTGTGTAATCATCCTAACAGACACAGACAAAAAGACAGGTAAACACATAACCTTCTTTGGCGAAGGCACAAATAAAATGGTGCTGATACAGAACTTAATAAAACGTTAGCAGCGCCAAGGAGGAGTAAGGTAAGTGAAGACCACCACTGCCTCCAGAGAGTAGAGGATGTATTACTTAGTTTTAATTAGGATGTTTGCTAATTTTTAGACCCATCAAAAAGAGATATGGGGGGGGGGGGGTTGGCAGAGAACATCAAAAGCGCTTAAACCAATGCGCTATAAACAATATATTATTATACATTAGATCTACAGACGTTTAAATTAATTTATCAAAATAAAACAAACCTAAATTAAATTCAAGTACACATCTATGATAAAGAGACACCCTTCACTGTAAAAGTCTCATATATTAAGTTACTACTTTGATTATAAACAGAATATTGTGTTAGTATTCATCAAGAATGAATATTCAAAGTTGCTATTAGTAATATACCATTCTACAGGATAATGTAAATGAAAGGCAAGTTTGATGTTGCAATATTTACTCAACATGTTATACTGCCCTCTAGTATCTACTTCAAACCAAATGGAGTTCGCTTTCCTCGCAATCATCAATCTTAACTGATAATAATATTATACATAGTTGATGCCATTAAAATGTAAACAAGCATTATGATAATACTCTAAAGTAAACTACTTTTAAATACAAATTACTTAACTTAAAAAGATATATATTCATTGAACAAGAAAAACAAATGACATGCAACAATAGAAAGTATGATGAATTAACGATGTCAAAGATCTTTTCTGGTGTTAGTACAGTAAGGTGTTTACAGTCTTAATTTGGTACAGTACCAAAATTAACCAGAAAATCCACTGATTAGTCATAAATAGAATATAGTATTCATCTCAAAAAAATGACAATTGCGAGGCCATTACACAGTTGATTCAACAGTTCGTTCTTTATTATCAAAAATATTCTAAAATTTTTATGGTGTTTAATCATTATATGACCTAAATAAATGTATCTTTAATTTGCAGACAAGACAACATTTAGATACAGATAAGGCAACATTGTGGACAACATATTGTGCATGGCTTGAATACCATGAATAGTGCCCTCAACATTTTAATGAGTCGTCTGACATATCAATAGCCTATGTGCTCAAGACGTGTTTAAACTCTCAGTACAGTGTATATATTTTCTTGTCAAAATGAAGATGTAAATCAGTTGTAATTAATGAAAGCTGAAATGAATTATGCACATAAATATTCATAATGACAAGTTCAAAATATATTCTTAAAGTGGCAGTTGCACAAATTACATTAGAGTATATTTTTCTGTATACATTTTTAAGCTTTGAGCAAATGAACAGAATGGAAATCTCTGGTTACTTAAGTTTTATGGTAAGGATGAAAATGGACTGAGGAAAATTAATGAAATATGAGAAATGTCACTTCAACATAGAATGGGAACCAATAATTTACATTGTCTGGCATGTTGTGTATAAATAAACCACATTTTCTTTATTTTTTTATTTTAAATATTATTCAGAAAAGAAATAAGCTCAGTGAAATATTGAAAAATGTCAGGATCATGACCAAGCTACCTCATAGTGCAAGTAACTTCTGATAAATTATTTATTCAATAGCAAATTATTATTAATGTGTTTGTACTTTGTAATATTTCCATTTCTGAATTTATAATATAAATTTTAAAATTTATTCAATTCTCTGTATTCATTTATTCATCATTAGTTCAAATCATTTTACTCAATTAATTTACCCATTATTTCATTATTTCAAATGCATTAATTTCAAATATAGTGAAAGTTCACATAAACCACTTAAAAATAACCCTACCATAATCTGATATAAACATTATCTGTGGAATTTGACGTTAAGCACGGAGCATGATCCCAGAAGCTTTTGGTGTTAAATCCCGCGATACTGGACATACACACTTTAAAATAATACGAAATTGAAAATTTAGAAGGATAAAATATAATTAACTAAAAAAACTCAATTAAAACAATAAATTGATAATTTAAATGGAGAAAATATAAGTTTAACATCAGAAGAGACAGGTTTTTAATATTCAGTTTTCCTAAATTATAATTTATAGGAAATTGTTAATAAAATAATTCTAAAGTCGGGCACTCACCCAATGCGATTCTATGAAGAAGGCAACGCATGCGCAACAGATCGTTTTTAATGGCAATCCGTTCTGACTTCCACCGACAATCAGCAGATGGCATCGCGTCGTCTGTCGCTCACAGAGTTGGATTCGTCGTGCGGCGATCGTACGATGCAGTGAGTGCCCGACTTAAGACAATTAGTTTCGCAACTGTTATTCAGCGAGGAATGTTTGTACTTGGCCCATAGTGCTGGAGCTTATCTTCTGTAGCATGAAGTGGATGAGAGTAATTCTCCCCTTGGGTGAGATGTTGGCCCACCGTAGGTTACACCCACCAATTTACTGGTACACATTGATACTGCTGGGTAGACTGATCAGTGTAGATAAAGTGCCTTGCTCAAGGACACAAGCGAAATGCACAGTGAAGAACTGAATGCCTGACCTTGAGGTTGGGAAACCAATCAATTTCCACTACGCCAAACTGCTTCCACTGCAATTGTACTGTACTCTTTCTAATTTGTAATTGGAAGCTATAACTTAATACCAAGTTACAGTTAGCAATTAAAATTGTATTTTTAAAAAAAGTATAAAAAGTATAACTCTATAATTCTATCTATACTAATTAAAGTACAGAAGGTAATGTTCTATCATATCTTACTAGAAACTATTCTATTCTTGTATGTTCTCCACCCAATTTACCATCATAACCCAGCTTAGCATATTAAAATCATAGTGGAAATGTTATTAATCTACTGATTGTAAAAAGTGACCCAATAGGTTCAACTGCTCAGCTTTTAGATTAGATTGGTTCTACCACAAGGGAGCGTAGTATTTTTGATTGGAATATCTTAGGATTTGTGACTCAACTTTAATTTAAAAATGTGCAAATTAAGTAAAATAATATTAATTTATGTAGTTCTTTCTTCCCAGAGGCTACTGCACTGTGGAACGCCCTTCCAGAGCAGTATAACTTGAGCTTCTTAAAATATTTATAAAAGCGCTTATTAATTTTTTTTTTCATCTCTAATATTAGCTGTTGCCAAGTTGCCTGAATACATTGGATGTTATCAAAACCAATTAAAAACAAAATTATAATTTTGCAATTTTCACTTTCAACAATGTTAACACAATGCTATTAACTGCAACATTGATCCTGGTTGAGAAACAAAAATGTAAAACAAGAATATACTGCTGTTACATCATCCAGAAGGCTGTTATTGCATTCAAGGCCACTATTCTCTTTACCCCCCCAAATTTGCTAGCTATCACTTCACCGCAGCACCAGTTTTATTCAGCGACCAGTTTTATTCAAGGATCAGTCATTACTTAACCCAGGGACAAGTCATCATTGTACGCAAGGGATCAGTGATCATTTTACCCAAGGGCCTGTTGTCTGTTTACCTAGGAGCCAGTCGTCATTTTACCCAGTGGCCAGTTGCCATTTTACTCGGAAGCCAATGGTCACTTCATTTACAGATCATGCAACACCAGGCAGTAGTTATTACTGTACACCAAGGGCTATTCCGATAGGCAGTTTGGCAAAGTGAGATCTCAAGATCCAAGTTTCAATCCCTCACTGTACATTTTGTCTGTCCTTAAAGCACTCCATCTACTGCACATTGCTTCAGTCTACCCAGCTGTAGCAATGGGTAACAGCAAACTGCTGTGAGTAACCTACGACGGACTGGCGATGCATTCGGGGGGGGGGGGAAGGGGGGATCATAATCTCATCAGCTTCACGCCACAGAAACTAAGGATAACCTCTAGAATAGTGAGCCTTAGTGGATCCAGAAAAATTTATGTTGTTTTAAATGGTACTTGATAGTAGAGACTCTCACAGCGATACTTATAAGCCCCTCATTCATGGGTATCACTGGTCATGAAAATGATTGTAAAGTCTCTCCACTTAAAGAGTGCTCGCAACCTATACTCCAAGAGCATGTTGTTACTTTACCATGGGTACCGTTGTCATTTCATTCAGGGGTCAGATAGTATAATACATACTCCAAGTATCGAAATGCACGCCATCATGTCGGGATGCATTTCGATACTTGGAGTATGTATTATACTGTCTTATCTGTGATTAATCAGTGGACCTTTCAGTTTCTGGGGTCAATTTCTAACAAAACTAAATATCTGTGTATCATGATTTTATAAGCAATAAAAAAATATCAAATTTGTATTTTTTTATCTGATGAACTGGTTTGAAATAAATACCAATTGTTTTTTTTTAGCCACTGATTATAGATCGTAAATAATTATGGCCGAAAGACTTACGAATAATCCGCAAACAACCTTTTTTCACTATACTTATCCAGGAAAACTCATGCGTATTTTTATGTGGATAAAAATCAAATTAAAATGGATTACAAGTCATCAAAAACAAATCCTTGTAGTCAATCCAAACTGGAATTGTTATGGAGTATACGATTTAATGGGAAATGTGAATGCTGTATTTTAGTTGAACTTATTTAACAAAACAATGTACTGTATATATATATATATATATATATATATATATATATATATATATATATATATATATATATATATATATATATATATATATATATAAACACGAAAGAAAAAGACAAGGTAATATAAGAAAGGATAAGGAAAGATAAGATAAGGAAATATAATAAAGGAAGAAGAAAGAAAAAGGAAAAAAAGATAAGGAAACATAAGAAAAGGAAAGAAAGGATAAGGAAACATAAGAGAGTAAAACGAAAGAAATGATAAGGAAACATAAGAAAGAAATACGGAAATATAAGAAAGGAAAAAGAAAAGAATGATAAGGAAACATAAGAAGGAAAAGAAAAGAAATGATAAGGATCCATTAAAGAATTGATATGGAAATATAAGAAAGGAAAACGAAAAGAAAGATAAGGAAACATAAGAAGGAAAAGGAAAGAAATAATAAGGAAACAAAATAAAGGAAAAGGAAAGAAAAGATAAGGAAACACAAAAACGGAAAAGGAAAGAAATGATAAGGAAAATAAGAAAGGAAAAGGAAAGGAAAAGATAAGGTAACATCAGATTGAAAAATTAGTTATGAAGAAGAAAGTTATGTGAACATAAGAAAAGGAAAGGAAATGGGGATTGGGAAATACAGGCAAGGGCTGTGAGGAAAGGATAGACATGACTAGCCAAACACATAAGAAAAATTTAAACTGTGAAATAGTTGAATGTATAAGAAATCAATAATAAATTGGAAAGTAACCAAATGGAATGAGAAGGTAATTGAAAGAAAAAATAAAATAAATAAATAAATAAAAATAAAATAAAATTAATAAATTAATAAATTAAATAAATTAAAATAAATAAATAAAAAATCATTCATAATGTTAACCTGATTTCCCTCACTGTTGTAATCATTTTTCTTTTATTTTGAACCAGTTTTTCTTTTTATTGTAAAGCGCTTAGAGGTTTCTTGCATTTTGCGCTATATAAGAATAAATTTATTATTATTATTATTATACACACACATATATATAAACAAGGAAGAGAAGAGTCAATAAAATACATTTAATGTAGTAATATTGTTTTGGATTAAATGTACAGGTACTGACGTATTTTGAAAGTAAATTTTTAATTTATTAGATAGTTCATTCCACATTTTTGTTGCCCGATAAAGAAAAGTCCTTTTTCCTTTTTGAGTTGGTAAAATAATTTGATTATGTATTTATAAGCAATTAAGGAGTTTAATTGATTATGTGTAAGGTTCTATATTCTTTTATTTTTATTCTGTAATTGGTATTTACATTGCTTGATGTACAATCAATAATTCAAAGAGTCTCCCAAACTTTGTTCTTTAATAATGTACTTAAATTACATTAATTTTATTCTGTAAATCATTCACAAGTACAGTATTTTTTAACTAAATTACATTATCCTAAGAGTTCATTGATCTCTAACATACTGTACATGCATGTATATTCATCTAGATTACAGCATTCTAAGATCCCATGGACCACTAACCTGTTCCACTTTCTAGATTCTTGATTTACTGCTGTGTATTGTTTCTATTATGTGTTATGAACTCTGTTGTTTGATCTTTGTGTGGCTTAATGTAATAATATGTCTTCTTGGAAATAGGGTATCAACTACCAGACTTCTACGTAGACTTGATTACAACTCAGTAATCATGTACAGTCATGTAATCATAAATTAAAAAAATATTTATTAATAAACCACCTGGCTACATTTATAGTACATTTTCATGTAATAAGGTCACTGGAGTAATAATTTATATTGTAAACCTTTATAATTACTGTATTGCCAACACCTGTGACTTGTTTTTTTTATAGATTGGCATTAACTGATCTCTATTTTTATCCCAATTTTTGCAAAGATGGAAGCAAAGGTGAGGCCTAAAATGTATAGACTATACAAATTTGGAGATATTTAGTTATCCATTTAACTACCTACAAATTTCTTTTTTGCTTTTGGGGTCTGAAATAATAGTAAGTGCTCCATTAACAAGTCTGTACCTACATTCTTAACAACATCAAGCTTTTTATCAATCCTTTTAATACAGTACAATCAGGTTTCAGGAAAAAGTGCTCATTCTAAAACCACAAACCACACATAAGATTTTATTTCAGATAATGTTGGCGACACATCAGATTAATTACTGTATGTTGCTGTAATTCTACATCATTTATCAAATTATAATAATATTTGGTATACCAGCAACTATGGTGGCTATATAAATATTTAGAAAGTCATTTTCAGATAGAGGTTCTGGCAATTGTGCGGTAATAATTCCAGCACATTTTACCGACATGGACCATTCATACCAACCCAAATATTGCGGAAATATTGCCATAAGATAATGTTTTTCTGTATGAATGGACCAGGCACGCTGAAAACAAGGTGTTCTTTATTGTCTATTGTTTTTAGAAAATTGCTGATAAGGAGTAATATTGCAGGAATATGACCTGCTTTCTTTTCAGACACTCCAGAAGAAGCAGTCAACAGGAATATTGCAGTATTTACTAGGTCCGAGATATAACGCTACATAACCACAATATTGCGGCTGCAATTATGTCTGACCTTTTTGTAGAGAAGGCGATATTGGGCTAAAGAAGCTTTATCTGAAGGTGGCTTGAGAGTAGGAAGGAAGCTTCTTATAACTGTAAGGAGTAAGCCAACTGTGAGATAGCAAAGTGTCAGTAGTGTATCTGGAAGTACTCACATGGAGAAACTGAGGGTGGGAGGGGGTGGGGGAAGGGTCCCAAATGTTAAGGGGATGGGCTTCATGATTAAGTGAGGAAGGGAAGGGATGAAGTATTAAGTGAGAAAGAGGTATCAGTCTAAAAAAAAGTGTTACAATCTGACTTTAAACTACTTGAGTACTTTTATATTGCTCAGAAAAATTTTATTGGGAGTAGAGCGTGGGGACGGCGCAAGAGCTTCTTTTGGTGGGATGCGCTCCACAAGCTCCCCTGATGATATGCCACTTCAAAGTGTCAGATGAATAAACAGTTATGTAGCCTATGATGATTAGAATCAGAATCATGTTACTTCTACAATATGCTCATCACATACAGTAATAGTATGCTGTTATTATACACATTCAAATTTTGAGTTTTTTCATTATCTCTTATAGCATCACATTCTATATTTTAAAATCCACTATACACGTCCAGTTTTAGTTGTTACCATTTCATCATCTCGATAATTACTCCTAGTGTACACTTACAAAATAGGATTCATCTTTCTCAAATTCATCATCACACTTCCTAATCATATTTTCTCTGAATCTTTTACATCTTCCATAAATCCTTCATCAGCGATATTACACGATACAAGATGCAAGATAGATTTATTTGTCAATGTGTACTACTTGGTAGAGGGCAGCAAACAGTCTTGAGAAATAAATCGAAGAACAATTTAACCCTGCAAATTACAATGCGTTTTGAAATTAAATCAACAATTAAAATGATTGATGATGGGCTTTAATTAATGTTTACACTATGGTCAAATATACATAGTAATTGTAATAACTGTGACCTGGAGTTAAGGGCAGCAAACATGGTAAGATTAGATTAAATTTGCGACATTCAATTAAAAAAACAACACCAGTGATATTAAGGAATTTAAAAACCAAGAAACAACTTTATCTACAATACCCAAACTTTAACTCTGCACAGATAAGAAATACTGTAGCCAACATTGATCTACATAGTAGAGCGATCTTGTCAAAGTTTTAAGCATGGCAGCTAAAACAGAGAGGTCAAATAGCATAGGGAATTCAAATCTTATCAATATAGTGGGTTGATATCGTACACATGCATGATTATAATTCAGGTTTAAGAAGGTACATCTCTCCCTTTACTGTAGGTTT
Organism: Anneissia japonica; assembly: GCF_011630105.1. Lineage (NCBI taxonomy): Eukaryota > Metazoa > Echinodermata > Crinoidea > Comatulida > Comatulidae > Anneissia > Anneissia japonica. Next base: position 795,713 of record NW_022753015.1, read on the forward strand.
TTAAAAAAAAGGGTGGCAGATATTTGTATTCCATCATTTTGTTGCTCTGCCAAAAACCATATTGTTTCCATTACTATAGTATTTGAACCTAAGACCCCTCCCATGATTACAATTCAGTTGCTCAATTTCTGAGCTATGATGCTAAGTATATGGTACTTAGACTTTCCCATTATAAGATGCTATTCTTAAAGTACAGTATTGGATATAATATACAATCAACAGATAAATCAAAAGCAGATAGGAACAATTCACCACCATTTAACATTACTAAAATAGTTTTCCATCATTAAACATTATTATAATAATTAATAATTAAAATAGTTTTGCATCGTTTAACATTACTAAAATAGTTTGCCATCATTTTACAATATTCACTAACGGTATCTTTTCATATTTTAGATTTAATATTATAATTTTATTGCGACACTGTATAATATCATAACATAAAATTTGGCTCATAATATAGGCTTGTTTAATGATTCAATCTTCCAACTTACACCTTCATCTTTCAGAGCGGTCCATTTCAAACTGGGAAAAAATATTAACTGTACAACCTTTAACCTCCCATAAAACTTAACGGCCATAACTCCCTCAAATTTCTTGCTACACAGTAAACCATGGAATCCACACAAAATTTAATATTCTAGATAATTTGAAAACTACCGTACATCTTGTAATCCAGCAAATATCTTCAAAAATAAATTATTATAAATATAAATTTAAAATAAATTTAAATAATGCCTTATGTAATTTAATTACTTTAAAATTAACTAACTTTGATTAGGTTTTATAGATTCCAACATTAAAACATGAATGAATATTTTAATGACGGTTTTACGTTTAAGACACTTTAAAACTATTTAATGAGATTTTCAAAAAAATAAAACATATATTTAGAATTTAATATAAACAATCCTAAAAATACACTTTAACTATGCATCAGTTTATAACATGCTTAAAACTGTTATTATCAAGAGCCTAAGATTTATCACAAACATATAATAAATTAGATTTAAATTGATATGAAATAAATAATGAGCAACTCATTATAATTGTTGCTATGCAGTTAATTGTCTTGTAGCAATCATTCAATAACACAGAGATTTTCTATCTAAATGACTTGTTTGTAAAACAGTGATGAAATTAAGGAAATATGTAACAATCGATGTGTCATTAACATGAAGCATCGAGGGGGTTGTGTTGATGCTACCAAGCCTAAACCTGTTAAGTAGCCAGCTACTGACAGGCATACATGTACACAAATAGATGTTTCTATTTATAGATTTCTGTGACGTCAACGGCTTCACTTACTTGTCTTCATCAAAGGTTGTATTAGTCGAGGCATCAAGTTAAGTGCAATACTAAAAATCTCTAAAAAGAAACCTTATGCTAATACACAAACTGATATCGCAGTATACTATAACACATTAACATATATATGTACCTTAAATACATATATTGTTCATGTTTTCTTAAATGTACAATATTGTATTCTTCTTAAGTATAGTAGTATGTATAATGCAAGATAAAGACTTGTACTTAATTAGAAAGGTAAGAATACAACTAATGGCATAAATTAAAGAACATGTAATATAAAATAATCATATAATACTACCATTATATATGATGATTCTGTAATTGTACAGTATACAAAATATATACCACAATACAAATAATACAAACACTGTATATACTGACATATAAGACAAGGCATTAAACAGCAAATTATGATCGAAAAGCGGGGGGAGGGGAGGGGGGACAAACAAATATTAGATTTTTGAAATCATGTTCGTCTTATGTGTGGATCTTGTGTAGCATGCGAATTTACTACTGCAATGACCCTACTAAATGTTACTATGAATAAACGCACTTTTAAATATTGAGAAATAAGATTTTGATTAACATTTAAAAGCTCATTAAATGGTATTATTTTGAAGATTAGCCCTACAATTGGCTCTGTTTTTAGCCAGTAGATGCCGTAACAAACCATAAATAGCAGCAAAAAGTATGAATTCCAACAGTGAAAAAGGGGGTTGTCCTATACGGCCAACATACAAAAATCATCCAAAAACCTTGTTAAACTCAGGGGTCATCTTATGTGCCTTATACTGTACACGAGTCTATACGGATAAATACATCAATAAACAACTTTACTGAATGTTTATATTTCATAAATTTATATAATTGATTAATTTATTTCTGTTGTGATTTCAAACACATTTCTAAAGCCAATACTTGAGGTTAGGCTTGCTTTACGCTAACCTTCTAAATTATCTACGATGAATGCTACTCAACTTGAGGCCCACTTTTGTACTGTAGGCCTATACACTAGCCAATTTGAGGCTCGCATTAACTGAGGGAGCTGCGGAAATACCATGTTATGTCCGGGAAATATACAGTGAAATGGTTCCGGTTTATAACTTAATTCCTAGAGCTGCTATCCCTTTTCCCATTATACTTCCTGTGGTTTACAAATCATGGAACCTACAGTATGTAGCTGGCAGTTGATCAAAATCAATCATTCACAATGTTACAGAGCCAAAGCCCCATAAAAAAACATGTGTGCACGGTGAACTGTGGTGATCTCTAGGTCCCCGGTTCAATTCCCATCACTGCTCTCCTTGTGTTTCAGCTGGAGGGCTGAAATACAAGTTACCATAGCCCACCGTCTTTCGGATGAGACGTATTTGCCGTTGATCCTGTGTGCAATATGGCCTGTGTGCATGTTAAAGACCGCAGTACACTCTTTTGGAAAAGAGTAGGGGATTGTCTCCCGGTGTACTGGCCAATTCACCACCAGAAGGATCCTATAACAAGTCTTCAGACTTCCTGCGTTACCCTTGGTGTGATTCACACCGAAATACTTATTTATAAGTTATGCTATTTATGTTTGTTCTTCATCTGTCACTAGAAATCAGTGCTGAGGTCATTTATAAAAAAAATATAGTTATTATAACCCTTATGTACCATCCTTAACCCCAACGTTTGCATGCTTTTGGGGGGGGGGGGAAGGGAAGTAGGAAAGTCAGAACTTGTAAAAAAGCTATAATGTAGATTAAAAATTAGTTTCTACGTTTTTTCTATTTTTAATCTGTCAAGTGCACAGCGATACCAACAATATGCCTTATAACTCCATTATTAATTATTAAATTACAAATTTGTTTACCATCAATTTAAATAAAAATATATTAAAAACATTAAAATATTAAAATAATTACATAAAATTATAATAGTAATACTGGATAGTTACATAGAGTATACATGTTTTATAATAGTATTAAAAAATATAGAATAGAATTAGATAAATAAAATGTTTATTTTTTTTTCATTTAAACAAAATTAAAATTTATATGTATGTATAAATAATACATATTGTAACATCAATTTATTCCGATGTCATTTCTACGTCAGGAGGATGTTTTTTCGCAAGCATTTGGGAACGTACAGTACTAAGCATGCAGTACGATAACACGTCCAGTAGGGCAAATATTATTCGTATCAATGATGCCATCAAAGAGTTTGCAATTATGTGTTTATATCGTATCAAATTATAGTTTTTCTATTTGAACACTCATTTTCGGTATTTTTTAAAATCTCACAATTATTATACAGCAGGCCTCCCATCATAGCTGCGTTATGTTAACAAATTATGCTTTTAAAACGACAGCAGTTGACGATGAATGATAGACGACAATGAATGAAAGCTATAGTAACTGATGTATGACCTCAGAGGTCAAATATTTATAGGATATACTGTACCTAAAGGCATAGGGAACAAAATGACAAACCTTATCACTATCATTCATATTACTAACATTACTACTATTACATTTGATGTTGAAATTATGCATTCTGAATAATTATTACTATTTCAAATATTACTTGTTATACTATAAGATATCTACGGTACATTTAAGAATGTATTATAAATATTTTACCATACTTTCAAATCAAAACCAACAGAGAAAATAAATCGCCAATTAAAGGCTTGAAAAGACACAGACAAGAAATATGAAAGCAACGACAATGATACAAAGAAAAACGAAAGGTAATAAAAAATTATTGCACATGCTTCTGGTGTAAATATTCTTTTGGTAAAGGTAGGTAGGCCTACTATATAAGTAATAGTAGATCATTTTTTATATTTAAAATATTACCCCTTTTTACATTTTGTTACTTTTTTTTACTGCATAAAAATTACTACTAGTATGTGTTTGTATCTCATTTGCTTAACTGCAGAGCTTGTACTAATTCGACATAAACTTTATATTGAGAACAGTGTAACCAAATACCAGCAATAGGGATATACTACGTCAGAAGCGGCTAGCCTCGTTTCAATCATAATTTATTTGCTTTAGCTAATTTTGTCAGCTGCCATGTACAGTATACTGCGTCTATTTAACATCTTATTTCACAACAAACTTGGAATTAAATTTAACAGAATTTGTACATCAACTCAGAACGCCATAGGCTCATAGGTAATCACTCGGCGCTTTCAACGTTTATTTTTAATGAGATTTTATATTGCTTTCTTGTTGCAGACCAACTGCTAGACATATTCGATCAAGATTAAATGATGATTATTATTATTACTCTTATTAATCTGAAAATTTTCTTTCTTATAGTGATTTTTATAGATATCATTAAAAAATTAGTAAAAATAAGAAACTGATTAATCAGGCTAACTAAATGTTGATAAATAATAAATCAGTAAATACATTCTTGGACAATAGTGAGCTGCAGTGATCATTATATCATATCTATGTTGTACCACTACATAGTAATAATATAATAGTACAATATATCACCATACAAAAACAATCTAAAATTAGCAGTCAGGCAGTGGTAGCACTTACAATGGTTTTTTCGAATATATAATTGTATGTCTGCTAGACGTATTATAATAATAGAGAATATAATACGAGGCTGCTGAATACAGTTATTATAATTCCACTTATTATCAATCAAGGAAAATGCAGTCAGACATTGAAATTAAATTGTCAGCATTGAAAATATTGATGGCCACTTAAATATATATACTGTCCATATTAAGCTAATACATACCAAAAAAAAAAAATCCATATTTAAATTTCTTCCTTTATATAGTAGTTTTCTACTGAAAAGTACTGTAGGGTAATAAATGATTATTTTCGCTAATAATACTGTATTGTTCTTTTTTCTGCACCTTGTCTAAACAATTATTCACAATCCACTTTCCTTCCTTCTGTCAATTCTCTTTACTGAGATATTCTCAGCAGACAGTTTAATGGCAGCATCAGCAAGGGGAGGTTGTGGGGGAGGGAGGTTTCATTCTATCATTAACCCTTGTATTTAGATCATTATTAAGCTTCTATTTGTGTATGACAACTAAAGAAGTCAAAAAGGTCAATGTTCGAATAAATGGTCATGAATGGTCAAACATATATTCATATGTAAAAAAACAGGTCAATAAATTTTAATATTCATATAAATGGCCATGATTAATAAAAAAAACTTCAAAATGAATATACTCATACTTATCTATTTATAATTTATACTAATGTAAACATTAGAGGAATAAGTAAATATTTTTGCACACTGGCATTGCTCCCGGCAAACACATGAGTAAACACATTCTTGAATCTACCAAAATTCATATGCCAGTGCACATAGATGTACTGTATGTAGGTCTCATTTTTTAGAAAAACAATCTCTATTACTGTAATATGACATATTCTTTTATTAGGAAACTAATACAATTTATCTTAGGCACTGAATATTTTATTTATAGTTAAATACTTTTCCTGTACACATTTTGTAGTATATTAAATGACTACTAAATATATACTAAAAATGAAGCATTTAAACATGGCATTTAGGTGTACAAATAGATTTTTTATGATGACTGGTGACATATAAATATAAATACTTGTCTGCCGAACCATGAGGTCCCTATACCAAACTACAGATGCCAGAGTATTCTACCAAACCCTATCTATGGAAGCCTTGATCTATCTAATCCAAGTATTCTCTTCCAAAAATGTTCCCATCTACCAATCCATAGATAATCTCCAAAATCCCAGACCTAAACCCTGAGTTTGTCTTGTTCTCTCTCCCAAACTAGAGTTCCTCACTTTGAGGATTCTAATCTGCCAACCTAGTTTCAAATTCTACATCTCTTTACGGAACTCTTTCGTAGAACAAAACTTGACATCAGTCAATTATCATCCATCTCTGTCTACTGTAACTTGAAGATAACGGTGATTTTGTCAAGTCTGCTATTCAATCAATGAATCAATCAATCTATCAAACATTTGTAATCAACATGGGTCAATGCAACCAAAAATATTATCAATGAATAAATTAATATCAAATTATATTGGCAGAAATTCTTAATTTAAAAAAAAAAAGGTCATTAAATAATGTACATTCCTATGGCTTCAATATAGAATGGATGTATTTAAAAATGAAGTATTTAAATAAGCGCATGATTCTAATGATAAGGTTAGAGGTCAAAGAAAATCTTAGATGAGGACACAATAATCCACAGATTACTTTTCACCACTATTTGCTTTATTGATCTGTCATCATGCGATAATAATCAATGATGTTCAAAAGTTATTTTTATTTTTAGATTTAATAATAGTGTGTCTTTCAATTACCGTAGCTGAATATAAATTTAGAGGAAGTAAAAAAAAAAAATATGCTATAAAACTTGTCCTATAACTTTTATTAAATATCTGAGTGTAATCTAAAATAAAACATGTAAACAATGATGAAAGATCACACAAATTAAATGAATTTTCTGATTTAATAATATATAGAAATGTTTCATATTTTCAAACACCCAATGAGTTTGGGTATTTAATAAAATTACACAAACACAAATATATAATGTTACACATAATGATATCAGGCATTTTTGTTTCAACTATAATAATAACATCTACTTTTAGCGCTGTACAGTAAACTAAGAAATGATTTGAAAAATAATGCCTATCAACAGTAAAACACCATCTGAATTCTAATTAAATGCTAGCTATATAAGGCTCTGTAATTGAGCATGTAGATGCCGAATGTATCCTGCTTTACCTTATCACTGGCAATCTGTCAATTATACAAAACAGGATGGCGATGTCCAATCAGGTCGCAGCAATCTCTGTCAGCTTTTCATATAGCCACTGTATGCACATACTGTAGGCAACAGTATGGACGTCTCCAAAATGTGAATTCTCTACACCTGCTTAACTTGGATTGCAATGCCGACACTAAGTTGGGCTTTTTTTCTTTTTTTTAAATATTTTCATTGATGAGGGTATGATTGTCATAAAACCAAAATAATTTTCCTTGTTAATTTTTAAATATCACATAATTCAACATTTAGAAGAGGAAAGTATTTATTTTTGGTTACATCATTAACAGACCGGACAGAGTATATTGAAGATGATTTTAAACAGACTGTGAATGTTAATCGAGATGTTTAACCAGACCGGCATTAATAAATGATGTTTAAATAGACAGATATTATTGGAGAACTTATTGTAAAAATTTTGCTCCATGGTTATTAAAGATACTACAGTCTTTTGATACTTGCGCACAATTTTTATTTTCTAAATCAACTGGTTTCTGTGATATAGTAATCTGCGAAGATCTCATATTGGATGAGTTTCTATAAAGCTTTTTTTTTCTTGACCTCACCACAATCTTTTTCATACTTGAGATGATGCAAGCACGATGCATATGGATGGGTTTCTTAATGCTTTCTTTCAGCCTCTCTACTACCTACTGTACATCGTGATTCAACAGATGGATGAGTTACTTAATTTTTTATTTGTTTCTATCATGTTTGAAACAATATAAGCACAATAAATGCATTTCTTAATTCTTTCTTTCTTGGCCTCACCACTATATTTATCATTCATGGAATGATAAGCAAGATACGTATAGATGAGTTTCTTAATGCTTTTTTTTTTTTTTTTTTGGTCTTGCTACTATCTTTATCACACTTGGAATTATAAGCATGATACGTATAGATGAGTTTCTTAACGCTGTTTATTTTTTTTTTTGGCCTTGCTACTATCTTTATCACGCTTGGAATGATAAGCATGATACGTATGAATTTCTTAACGCTTTTTTCTTGGCCTTGCTACTATCTTTATCATGCTTGGAATGATAAACATGATACGTATAGATGAGTTTCTTAACGCTTTTTTCTTGGCCTCGCCACTATCTTTATCATGATCCCATCATCACTTCAAACGTGAGTGCGCTCATCAAATTATGATCTTTACAATTTACACTGATCCCTCATGAAATACATGATGCAAAATTAATGTCATAGTCAATGAGACTACTGTACACTTATGGTTACACACTCTACAAAGTCTGCCCTCTATAATATCTGTAGTACTTTCAAGATGTTTTAAATTACAATTTTTCAAATGCTAAAATTTTGTCTTATTCATGAATTTGACATGTTTTCATGTATTATTTCACTTTTATTTAAATGGAAGCATTCATTATTTTAACAACTGAGGATACAAACATAGAGTAATTTTCTAATTTACAAAACAAACATTATTTTTGGTGTACTGTATCCCACTGCTATTGGTAGAACTTGATTCTTCGACAATAGAATTAAAAACATCCACTTACTGCATGTACCACCAAGTCATTGTAGAATTCACCTCCATAATTACATTAGTATTTTTCATAGAATAATAAGAAATAAATCACACAAAAATAAGAGTCATGTAAAGGATATATAATGGCCGCCCATGGGAATAGCACAATTATAAATATCGATTGCTTAGCATTATAAGTGCATCCCTGCTGAGAACAGATCAGTCCCCCGTTCTTAGGTGGTGAGACGAAACTGTCATCATAACTCTTGGGTTTTGTCATCACATGCCATCTATTCATTTCATAATAATAATCATGTACAAGTAAAGTCTAGAATTCCCTAGCTGCTGGCAGCATGCTACTCCTAGTTCCACTTGAACACTCAGCATCAAAATAATGATGAAAGCGAAATATAAGATCATATGTTTAGTTGGAGTCTATTTAGAGATTAAAGGCACACGTCTTTATTACATTTTAATGATTTTGACAGGCACGGTTGAGAATGTATTATTGTAGCACAAGTCAAAAATTGCTTGACTTATGCTATATTAATATATTATTATTATCGTCACTTGTATGATATTCTGTAGAATGCTACAAATTTATAGCACATTTTAGATGAGTAGAAGGCTTTAGATTACTTGGTGCTTGTCTAATCAATGAATAAAAATATTAAATTAACTTAGCTCTCAATTCACAAGAATTAAATAAGAAATTTTCTATTATATTTACAATTACTGTAAATTATCATGAAGTCATTTTAATAATGTCATATCATTACTACAGTATGATGCATTTTTTAAATAAATTATAAAACATATTTTACATTATTTTTATGTTATTAGACTTTCAAATTTTGTTATTTATGTATTCATATATTTGTTGATGTTATATACTATGTATTTTATAAAGACATTTTTTCACTTTGATGTGGGTATACTTATGAGAGGTGTACATTATACTGAATATACTCAATAATCTGAAGAAACTGATGTAATCTGATCACTTCACTCATTATTTCCTGCAAGTGGTGAATCTTTGATGGATGAATAAAAAAAAAAAAATCATTTGATGCAGTACGGTAATTTAATTTAAAATGAGTTTATATAATTAGACAGCTGTATTGTCATGTTATTTTTCCCTCCAAAATTTGACTAATTACTAGATCATAATTATGGATTCAATGATAACAATCATCTCACTCAATGCACAGGTTCCATCATACTGCTTGCCAACTATGCACAAGCTCATCAACGTGCGACCTTATCACCTCATTTTCAGACTCCAATCCCTGCTGTACTCTCTTGAATACGCTGGCTATACCGTGCCGAATTTGATTGTAAATGCACAGCAATTGTGCCACTCAAAACAGCTGTTACATCAGTTCATGAATATTCATTAGCAATACTATAAGCAGGTAAACGACTGACAGCCTTCTATTTGTAACTACTATGTGTCTTTATGTATGTATTGTACACTCCGGCCAGAAGTCGTGGTTTTCTGTCAACATAAATAGATAGATATTTCACTATGATGCCAAGTGCTATAAAATGCTAACTACGTTATACGTTGCAAACTGTGATGGGATTCTTAATGAAATTTGATGTAAGGTAGCTTGTCGGGAACTGGTTAATTAAATGTTGATAATGATACACACAGAATACTCAAGAGTAATAAGCATCCAATGCAGACAATTATTTGGATGTCAATTTAATAATGACAATTCAAAATAAATGACAATGAGATGAACACAACGGATTCATATAATAATTCAACCGGATAAAAGCAACAAATGAGAAAAAGAAATCGAAAATGAGCCAAGGAAATGGATAAAAATATCCATTTAAAAGACAAAGCAAACATTATTGGTTAATGGTGACACAAGAGTATTAATACTAATATTTGGATGATAATTATAATGATGATGATAATGGTGCTCCATATGTGGACAATATGAAAATTAGATAATTAATTATTATCATTACCAAAAAAAAGTGAACAAAGATAACTTCTTTACAGTATAGCCTTTTGTAAAAACAATGAATGCAAGTTTCTGTTATAATAAAGATTGTACTGTAAGTTGGAAATGACAATGATGATATTGTTATCAAGATGCCAATGACAATGAATATTATATAATCATGACGATTGATTTTTCAGAATACTTCAGTTTATAAAACATATATATACTTCACATACTGAGCTGAACTACTGATATAATAATTGTTGATCTGAACATACACTATATTTAGTAATTCTAATTTCATTCTGATTTATGAAAAATTCATCATTGATAATTCATCCAATTACCATTGTTGAAATTTGAATTGCTAAGAGTAAAACCATTAATGCATAATAATGCTCCTATCATTCATTGTACTCAACATAAAGATTAAAAAAACTCAACCAACACTATTTAGTTGTGATTATCTTACGGTATTTCAAACAAACTTAACTTAATTAATCTTTAAATGTTGGCATAATTTATATAAATAATTTATGAAGTGTAGATTAGGGACAATAATGTTTATTCAGCACAGATTTCATGAGCCTTGTCTCTGGTATGAATGAGTTTTCAACACCAATTCAAATCTTATCCTTGACTGCTGTGCTAATAATTTTATGAATCTCATCAGTATAAAGAGTTCAATGCAACAGTATTATTAATTTTCAAGTGGCCAGTACAGTACAAGAATTCAACACTAATTCTATCATTCTCTTCCGTGCCCAAGACTAATTTTATGAAAGTCATCAGTGACTGATATTAATTTTATGAATATCATCAGTATCTTATATAATATGAGAGTTCAATAACCAATTCAACACCAATTCAAATCTCATCCTTGACTGCTAATAATTTTATGAATCTCGTCAGTATTAAGAGTTCAATGCAATGCATACAGAGCAACAGTGTCAAATTTAACAACAATTCTATCATTCTCATCAGTGCCTGAGACTATGGGCATGTTTCTGCTGAGAATAGAATTCCGGTTTCAAGACCAGTATTCTCAAAGATCCGTATTTTCTTGTCAGTGGAAATGGGTCCCATGATAAAAAACCCGAATTCAAATACCGGTTTTGAAAACCCCAATTGAATCGGGTCTCGATCGCCAAATACCGTACTCAAACCCGTATTCACCGAGCAATTTTTAGCTGCAACGCAATAGCGGTCTCAGTTTGACCACAAGTTGACCTGACCTAGCAAGCTGTCAAATGGTACTTGGAACATAAACAACTCTCATCTTGGCGCGAAGTGTGTGTTTTAATTTGATTTAGCAAACGTACCAGTAATGTCGGGCGTAATTTGGACCGACGCCATCAAAAGACTAGTGATTAATCTGTGGGGGGAGGAAAAGATGAGGGGGAGGCTAGCCGGCTAGCTAGTTCGCTTAACGAACTCGCTGTGGGTAAAAATGACGTCATTGCACAACGACCTCCTTAGGAGAAACCGGTTTCTGTTCGTGTTAAAATTAAACTGCAATGCGGTCTTTGTTTATAAACAATTATGAAAACCGGTTTCACTGAATACCGTACTTTTGTATTTTGTCAGTAGAAACAGGCCCTACGCCCTCATTAATAGTGTCTTGTACAGTATGGGAATTCAAGACCAACCTATGAAATCTTCAGTGTCATAGGCCTATAGCAATTCTTATAAATCTCATCAATGTCTAATAGGAAGTTCAACAACAATTCTATAAATCTCATCAGTGACTGACAGTAATTTTATGAATATCATGGTGCCTAATGTGGAAGTTCAACACCAATTCTAAACCTCAGAATAATTTTATAAATGTCATCAGTATCTAGTATGAGTTCAATGCCAACCTATGAAATCTCATCAGTGAAATAGCAATTTCATAAATCTCATCAGTGTGTAATAGGAGGTTCAACAATTATTCTGACTATAGAAATTTTATGAATATCATGAAGGATGTTCAACACTAATTCTATAGCCTCATAGTAATTTTATGAATTTCATCAGTTCCTAGTATGAGTTCAATGCTGATTCTACAGTACAACCTCATAGTGAATTTATGAATTTCATCAGTTCCTAGTATGAGCAGTGGTGGCACCAGTGGGGACGGGGAGTTTAAGTTCCCCACCAGACAGGTCAAACCCCCTCCCCGCCCCATCGGACAGATCTCGTCAGGTAGTCAGACCATAAAAAATACTGTATATAAATAGGCCCACACCAAGCCAACACATGCCTGTCACAGTCTGAAAGTGCCATTTCCGGCCATCCAGAGGTTGATTCTTAAAAAAATATCTCATTTGGTAGGGGAACCCACTCTCAACCCCTTCCTCCAGCTGTGGCATACGATCTCAAGCCCCCCCCCAAGCCCCCCCCCCCTGTTGAACAGATTCGCGCCCCCAAAAAATATATTCTAGAGCCGCCACTGAGTATGAGTTCAACGTCTTGTCAATGCCGCATAGTTATATCTCATCAGTGTCTAGAATGAGAGCTCAACACCAATCTATGAATCTCATCAGGTATAGTATACTGTATTAGTAGTCCAAAAAAACTTACTCCATGACTCAACTTAAAATGGAAGTGGTAAAATAACATTAAGTTGTTCATAGCTGAAATACAGTATGTCCGGTCAATGTACAGGCTACATCCTTCCAGATTATAATTACAAGTAAACAGGAACAACTGAAATGACTTGCAGAAACAAACCAGATGTAATCACCTTGTGATTTGAACCCACAACTTCCTAAATGAAATTCCAAAGCCTTACACTGTCTACAGCCAAGCCAAATTCACCATTTATTCCACTAGAGAACTGATTCTGACTAATATTGGCCATGCATAATAGCAATGATAACATTATAATTTAGCCATTTTGCTTATATTTTGAAGAGCGAAATACACGTACCTTCCTATCAATCCCCCACTCCCGGTTACTATGATACCATATGTAGTGAAGTGGAGTTGAATATCTTAGTGGTTAAGATGCTTGCCTTCTAATCCCAGGGTCCTGGGTTCAATTCCTGTCACAGCAGGACTTTTTCTTATCACCAAAACAACTCTACTCTCAGGGCCTAAAAGACTGGGTTTTAAAAGCATTATTCTATCCTGTGTGTGGCAAGTTTACTTGCTGTGGATGTGAAGGAAATACAAGGTATAAAGCCTACATATGCTCAGAATCTTATTATTTATACAGGTAATGAGATGAATTTGTGGCAGATAGAATAAGTGTGTCAGCACTTATTGCTATAGCATCATCAAAATGAAACATTGTATCATATTTCTGTCCTTGGAATGTCTACAGTAGGTCTTAATCCCTCAGAATAACTTTAAAAAAATGGAAAATATATTTTTATTTGTAATTCTATATGAAGGAGAATATGACACCAAAGCTATCAATAATACAGCAAAGGTTTTAATAACAAGGAATTATCATGTTTTACATTCAAGAACCAAAACAGTAGCCTAATTCATACTGTATAATACATAATAATATTATAATTCCAATTTTCAATTTTCAAAGTGGGTAAGGCCCTATAAAAAATATTATTAGTTTATCACCTTATCTAGGCAGGAGAAGTGATACTGGAGAGAGGGAGGCTTTTTTAAATGTTTTTATTTTGCTAAAGCCAAATATCACCCTTGGGTTGTTAGCTGGTGCATTGATATTCAAAAGTAAAATATGATTGAGATAACACAAGCAATATCTACAATTTAATTTTTTTTTAAATGAAAAAAAAGAGAAGCAAGGGTGATAACTAATATTTTTTTTTAATTGGGCCTAATCACAGCGATTGTTATGCACTAGGCAAGACTTGACCTCATCAGGGGAATCAATACCCCTGCCCAACGACGAGTTCCACAATCCACGAAGAGAGTCTGTACCTGATAAGGGTTCCCCCTTGGTTGACAGGTATTCATTCATTTTTTTAAATATAATAATTCACAAAAAATCTCTCATAATGGCTGTGTATATGTACTACGTTCTCTGTATACATAGATTTGGCCAAATTGCATCCCAGAATCCATTTGACAAGGAGAACTTAAAATTCTCGCATGCGCAGTAGACTTATAGTGATGTCATTACATTCTACGTCCTACCGTCCTTGTACAATCGAAAGATACCTCCTTGCTCCAACAAAAACAAGGACAGTAAAGGTTTATTGGCATGGTTAAAGCTATGGCTCCAAAGAAAAAAAAATCCACCCTTACCCCCAGTTTTTAAAATACAAAAATCTGTTTATCATTAAGCGTTTCTGAGTTTTTCATAAAACACAATTGTTACAAAAATGTTTTACCTCTGGGGCATGGCTTTAAATTTATTATATTAAAACACTTTCATACCCTACTTTAAAAAATAATTAATATAGAGGGAAACTCTTAATTCCTTGTTGTGTCTAAAACCTGGGCCTACTGTACAACTTAGCTGCTGTAAAGCACCTTTTGTATTAGTGATATCGTAAGCGTGATAAGGCAGTGAGCCAAATTAATTAATAACACTCTATTCCAATTTTCCAAAAGGTAAGCATGGACAGAATTAATTTTCCTTCAAAAATTTTTTTCATGAATCTAATTAGTTACACAGGTCATAAGCCTCTTCATCGTCACCTGTTTCATTTAGTCCGACACCTGATATGTTGTTTTTGTTTTTAACTGACACAAGTAATACCATAATTGAATTTATACTTCCACACGCTATTACAGTACTACAATCATTAGAAATTCACTGCAATAGGTTATCAGTCGGTTATCTTTCATGTGGTGTGCTATCAATTGAATGCAAGTTAAGTATACATGGATCACTAATAATATCTTTTTTTTAAATTAATTTTTCATATTGAAAACATATATTGTTTAAATAAAAAAATAATCCTTTCAATTATATGAAGATGAATAGATTTTGTATATTAACAGTTCACCGTTGGGATTCTGGCTATCAACAAATGTGGCGTGTGTAAGATGTAGTGCTTTAACTTTATAAAATGGGGGGTTCAAATCTGAGGTTGAACACTTTATCCATGTTGTCTTTCCCACACCAGAAGCGATGTAATATTAATTAGCACACTGGCCGTACCTGATGTGTTATTTTGGTGGCTTCAATGCCCCAAAAAAGGATGAAGACCTTTTAATTGCATAGTATGACTGGTAAGGACACCCAAAAAGAGGTATATTTGACACCAAGGGATCCTGACGTCACATGGTGAATTGGATCTTAGTTGCGGCCACAAAATGATGACGACGATGATGAGACTGTTTATTCTGCGTGATTGACAATGTGCTGATTATTACTGTACTACTAGCTGCAACATCATGGAATATGTCAGCACTCCATTGGTAAGTGAAGCATTCCTTATGGAGTTTTGCAAGTAGGTGTTTGAACCCATGACCTGGGTTATAATATGAAGCGCATACGTACTGTAGGTCTTGGCATTATGATTTACTAGACTGACATATTTTTTATTATTATACCTTGATGATGATGCGGACAGTGTAAAGGTGTAAAAATGCATTTTGCATGAGCAAGTGTTAAGATGAAATTAGCCTTTCATTTTTTTATGACAATAATCCTATGTGGCTATTTAGAATAAATTATTAAGTCAATTTTAAAACACTGCCATACTTAAATAATGTACTATACAATGCCTATTATCATAATTTACACACACAAAATCAGCATATTGTATGACTTAACAATCATTGCAACTATTATTATTATTTAGACATTTTCTATATATAAGCATATCATTTGTTGTGACAATGTACTGTAAGTCCATAAATTTGAGTTTGAATCTGTATGCCAAATAAAATTTCATGTCCACACCCTCATCAAATTTGAAGCCTCATGAAAAAATTTACTATACATTCATTTTTCCATGAAGATAAAAATAATGACTATCTGAAAGAATGATGTCAAGCCTAAGAGGTGGGGACATAAATGGCAGAAATGCATTAAAAAGATTCATTTTACTTCTTTTTTTTTATTAAAAAAAAAACTATTTTTATTATTTACCAGCCTGTTTGCCATCAGTATACAGTAGCATAGTAAACATACAGTAGGATAGTAAACCTCTAGCAAATACCCTCAATAAAGACATAATTTAAAATCCTGGATGTGAAAATAAAAATTAGTAATTATTATAATAAAATTATCAATAATATCACAATAATATTATCAATAATATTAACAGCATAAATAACAATATTAATAACAAAGCCAACAACAGTTAAGTTAAATAACGATAGATATGTTATAATAATAATAAATAAATTTTATACTGGTGCCTGTTGAAGTAATGTCTTGTCAAATACGGTGGGTATGAAGGGGTCTTGCCTTACAATGCGTTGCATCTCATTTCAGATTGCTTGCACTGCAGAGGATGTTGTCGCTTAGCATAACGGCAAGCTGAGACATGAATTAAGAACATTATACTATACATGATATAGCTACACATTACTTTTTACTACCTACTATGTACATGACATTTCGCTTGCTTTATCTTTATATAAAGGTTAATGTGATTCTAATGAGTATTCAAATCTATTCTGCTGACCAGACCAAGGCAATTAAATACAAGGACGCTGATCTCCGCACATCTATAGGTTTCTTAAGTTCTGGCAACATTGCTCACAAGCACATTTGGTTAACGCTGGATTGTGCATGCGCCGTGCTCAAAAACCAAATCAGAAACTTTGACTAGACTATATTGTATAGGTATCCTAGGCTATTTATAGTTTAAATTGACCAAACAATTTACAGTTTAGACAGGATGATGTCCAGGCCATAGTAAACAATATACAACCATAACATTGACAATGTGTAAACAAAATATTATACCCTGGATGACAAAATTCAAATCACTTCCCCATTTTTTAATCGATTTAATACCAGTGGGATGTTTAGTAGAAACATTATATCAATTAACTACGTCTAAAAAAAAAAATGTTCACAAAATTTACTTTAATTCAACAATGTCAAAATGACATGAATGTGAATTGATAACAGATATCATAAATTTACAATACCAATACCGTAAAATTTTATCTAGTACATTAGGTCAATATTGCAATAAATTGTATTGCTTCTAATGTTTTTTTAACCTTGTGACTGAAAAATAAATCAGATAACAGACAATCTGAGGTAGAAAAAAATTCAGAATAGAATTATGATACAACAAAAAAACGTATGGTACAACATACAGTATACTAGACATTAATGGCTACAATTGTATCAAAGCATTACAGCAGCAGACAGGATGAAAGGGTGGTACGCTAACACTATGTTGGCGTGCACGGAATGGTGTTGGTGGGTCAACTGTCTATTATCCAGACAGGCTATATTAATACTGCATTTGCCCTTTGCATCCATCCTTAAATTTAATGACATACCCATTCTAAAATTAACTACAATTCAACTACATTTGTCAATAATTCTTAGTTAACCACTAAAAATTTAAATACTTTGATTTATTATTTTCCGACTAATTGAAATACAGATTTAGGAAAGTTATTTTACAATTAGGATCATTCATGGTAAATTATTACAACTGACTACTAAATTTTCCCCTCTACTAATCATGTCTTTCATTCTGTAAAATACTATATTGTCAATCGCGTCCATTCCTTTTAATCGTGCCTTCCCTTCTACTTAGCATTCTTATTTGTGACCACTGAACATACTTCCTCCAGATTTCTAGCAATTAAGTGTTCAGCAAAGCATAACATACAATGACCTCAGTGGCAGATCCAGGAATTCGAAACAGAGGGGGCCCAGGGAGGGATTTCCACAGATGGGAGGTCTAGATTAACTCAGCCCCAAAAATTTTGGCAGAGTAAGAAAATTTATGATTAGGGCACCTCTAGATGACCGGAAATGGCACTCTCAGAATAATTTTCTTTAATCTAGTCAAGTGCTACTACTGTATGATCTAGTCCTACTAACTATAATGATTATCTGGTCCTAGTGTTACAGTAACATGATCTGGCTCTATAGTACTTATACCGGTAATAATCTGGTTCTATGGTATAGTACAGTAGTGCTACAATGATTTGGTCCTGGTATACAATGATCTGGTCTTAGGTAGTGCTGCAGTGATTTGGTAGCAGTGCAGTATGACCTGGTTATTGCTACAAAAATAAGAATGAAATGGTACTACCAGTATGTGTAAAGTAAATTGTAATAAACATACTAAGAATATGAGAAGTAAAAATGCAAATAAAATAATTTTAAATTATTTTTTTTTCATATTGTTTTTTTCACTCTTGTAAAAAGTCTATAATAATCTTCTACTTCCTTTTCAAAAAACACAACTACGGTAGACACCTACACAAAACTAAGTAGACAATGACGTCTTATTTTGTTGTTTGACACAAGGGACAGCCACACCTTCAATTTTGACTATATGCCAGGCAACTTACTGTATCTATGTTATCATGATTAACTTCACTTCTGTTTCTTCATAACTAAAACCGTGGGTTTACTTTCTTTATAGTCACTAAATGAGAGCTATTGCTTTCATAAATATCAGCTTTCAATTTCATATGACCACTGTTAAGAACCTTTAAAATTGTTTTCATTCATTTTATAATAACTATTCATATATTACTGTATATTAAAAAGAATATTTTCCTGTTGAAGTAAAGTTCTGCATACAGTACACTGGGATATATTCGACCATTCTATTATTAAAAATAAAAAAACAAAACCTTTCATTCCTTTTCAAATACAAAAAACATAAAAATCACAATATTATTACTGAATTTGCAATACCCTGGTTCAACCAAGTGGTTTTTGAATGAACAATGCAACAATGATGTAACCAGGAGGATGTTCACGGTACCACGGTTAATTTATGGTGTAGTCATTGTCATTGACATGCTCCGTTTCTCACTTTACGTCTTGTGTAAAGTTCAGTGGATGTAATATTTCTATTCAACACCTCCCTTTTCAAAATCCAGGATATCCCACTGCAGTAATATTGATCTAAATTGGAAATTACATCAACCTGTATGTTGGTAGTTAAAAAACAAAAAATGCCCTACAACGGAAACCAGTTTTGATAACCAATTAGGTCTAGACAACAGATCATTGTTACTTTTTGAACCATATAAGGTGAGTCGTATGACGGTCCACGAATCCATCTCCACTCTTCGGCAGCACTGAATGCAATATCCTCTGACTTAGCGGAATGTCATTTAAAACGATCCATTGCGCACGCCTCATCACATTGCTTTGTTAACAAAATCATGATGGCCGTCGACTTAATATTTTGTAAAAAAAATATCTCAATTTCTAGACGTAATGCTCCATTCAAACAATTGATACACATTTAGTAGAATAGAAGGCCTATAATCTATGCCCCTAATCAGGCCTATACGCTGGGAGTCATTGCATCATTTTGTGGTTGTTATCATCAGTATTATTCCTTTGAAAATTTTGAAATATTGCGGACACTGTCACCACATCACGTTTTGTAGACACACTTGCGTTTGAGTTACCTAATTGTCATTAACCGAATGGCCTACTGCACAGTACATCAATTATCAATCAAAATCCATGTAGAGTACTGTTGAACAGGCATTCCAAATACAGTTGCCTTAAATAATACTTTCTTTTAGATGTCTTCAGGAAGTAATAATGTGATCATGATAGTGCTCTGTTCCTATAAATTTACAGCATGCCTACTGTATTCTAGGATTAAATATACTGTTGGGCCTGAGATAAAATTTGCCTTGGGGATTTTGAAATTATTTGATTAAAGTATGCATATAGTTCAGAAGATCAAAAAATATGAGAATTTGGTTTAAATGTATAGTGTTATATTTTAATTAGTAATACTATTATATTATTCATTATAGGTATATGGGCCAAGAGTCTGCCAGTAGCAAGCTTAAATAACTGTCTAAGTAGCAACCTTTAAAAATCCTGTAGAGTAAACTTTTGGCAAAAATGGATCTTTCAACTAAGACTCGCCCCCTTGGATATTGTAGCTAAGGTCTCACAAAACGACAGTGGAAAAGCAGACGCACACGCATGCGTTCTGTAGGACAACATTTGCGTTTGTAAGACATATTCCTGGCCCTGTTCTGATTGGTCAATTAAGTTTGATTGGCACTCCA
This sequence comes from Anneissia japonica, assembly GCF_011630105.1. Taxonomy (NCBI): domain Eukaryota; kingdom Metazoa; phylum Echinodermata; class Crinoidea; order Comatulida; family Comatulidae; genus Anneissia; species Anneissia japonica. Next base: position 816,399 of record NW_022753015.1, read on the forward strand.
CAAAGGTTCATTGAACTTTAAAAGGTAATCATCTCAAGGCTTCATCCCCATTACAGTACTGTACGGCAGTTTCACTTAAAATTACGTGCTATATTATTAAAAAAATTTTTTTTTTTAAATAATAATATTAAGGTACAGAGATTATATAATTATAATATAATATAGTGCTGTCCATTATTCTATAAGGGTTACAGTTACAGTACTGCACAATATTATGGTACTACAGTAGTAACCTATGGTTTATCAGATAAACTAATTTTGACTACCATCAACTGTAGTGTGAAGCACGGCTTCCATACTGTACAATCGCTACACCAAATCGCAACAGCTTTAGGTGATGCTGATTGCAGCAGTGATGCCAGAAATTTGCAAAAAAGGGGTCTGACGTTTCCGACGGACAGGTCCGAACCAAGGTGACACCAGGGTGACGACGAAGCCTTGGTCGACGGCCCGGAATAAAAGAATCCCTATTAGGGTTCATGGGGAGAGTTTTAGGTCCTAATTTAGACCACAATATTAGGGATTGGCAATCAAAGTAATGTTATTTGGATAGGCAAATTATTATTTTTTTTTAATTTTTGGTCCGACAAACTAGTCATTCTTTGGACAGGGGGGTCCAAGTTTGTCCGAAGGGTGGGCAAATGCCTACACTGCCCTCCGCTGGCGCCACCACTGGCTGATTGGTCCGTCGAAATGGGGGCCCCTTCCTGATTATGTCGGGAACTGCTACACAGTGCACTGAAAACACTGTAGCAACTGTGTAGCGATTTTTAAAAAACCAGGCTTAATCAAATGTGCTGGTTAAAACCAAATAATTCCCTCAAGTATTCCCTCAAATTCATCACAGCTAATGGCAGAATATGTACTAAACAAATTGCAAATTATAATAATTTAATGATGATTACGCCTATTAGTAGTACAGTAACCAACCATTAAACTGATGTAAATCATGCCCATTTTGAGGAAACATAAGTGCTCATTACTACAAATATTACTCTTAGTAATATTGTTGATTACTATACAACCCTGTATAGTATAATGCAAGCCCCCTATTACTGTATATGGATTGGTTCAAACAATATTTTACATCATACTTCACTTTCATTATAATATTTGACAGTCCAATCACTTTGAATGCAAACAAACAGCAGCTTGTTGATTGCATTCCATTTCTCTCCTAGAATGGATTCAATTTTACTTTGATTCTTATTATTGAATCACACATAATAGTAATTTTATTTAACCATGGTGAAAACTTGTTGAAAAGTCAAATGGGTGACCTTTTGGAAGATTGCAAATAATTCTTTCATATCAACAAAAACATAAAACAGATAGTGGACACTTGTGTCAAAACAATAATGCAGTGACATAGTAACAATAAATGTAATCAACACAATCTGAAGCATAGAGACAAATTGGTGACATTTTGATATGATGACAAAAAGTGACAAATTAATGAGACTTACATGACTGGTAGTCTTGGATCATCTGAAATTGTGCAGGACTAATCTTATCCCATAGTAACATATTACTCATCTTGCCTCTGTGCTTGTCTATGTATTCTGCAAATGCACAAAAAATGGGAAGTTGACAAAAATTGTGCTGGTAGTCCGGATGACTTCTTTCTTTTTATAATCCTGTTGAATGACTTTCACTTCCTCTTTTCGGGATCTTGATTCAAATATGAAGCCAAAGTCGGCATAGAAACAGGATGCAGTCTACTTGCTTCGGTCTGAGAAAAACAAACAGAAACCCTTAGGAGATTTGGCTTAATAATAATTTATCAGACAAGCTTAAAAATAGGAAAAATCATCTAAAAACAAAACATGGAAAAGGCATGTAATTATAACTGCGTGGGCGGTTATCTGCTGACGTCAAAACGGGAGAACAGTGATACTTGTAACTTTTATCGCCCACTTAGATCTTATATCTGTTATATGAAGGGAAAGCACATATGAATTTGCAAAGTAATAGCTAACACATGATAAAGCATATGAGTATGCAGTTCTGTTTTAATATAGTGTTTGTCAGAGCTGGTAATACAAATGAATACAGTGCGTCCTAGGAGATCAAAGGCCCTAGGGAGGTGTTTCAATGTAAACCTAGGCTTAACACAAATACAGTATATTCATTATACGCTACAATGTTTGACAGTGGTAACATACAACACATATGAGTGGAAACTCATCATTAGCGTATTTTATGTCTTTATTGAATCTATTTTCTATCAGCCTTAGTTTGTAATATTCTAAGAATATCATCTACTACAGTAGATCCATAGAGAAAGATATTTTTTATGCTGGATCCGATGAAAAATAAATTTAGTGATAACTATGTTTTTTTTAACCATCGTAAGAATAACTAAAAGATATCATACTTGTAGATAAGGTATGAAGAGATATATTCAGAAAAAAACCAGCCAATGTATTTTTCTTTCAAAATTATAACTGCAATCCCAACTTTATGGACATCATCTATGTAGGGTTAGGCAAAAACTAGATTTTATTTCCTTACACTACACATTTTCACAACTCATGTACTGTTTGTTTTTTATAAAAGAAGCACACAACATAACAATAAATTTTAAATAAACTACAAAATTTAAAACAATGATTTAGTCTCTAATATACCTAGACTATTTAGATCCAACAATTTCATTAAAAAACAAAATAATCTGAGATTACAAACCGCCACCCTGCTGCGGCATGCCCTGTAGCTACGTACCGAAAAAATAATGGCATTTATATATCCTTTTTCCCAAAACAATGAAAATCCTCAAAAAATTAAAAAATTCACATTCTAATTCTGATTAGCAATAAATTTGTGGCAAATACATGTAGGATTGTCATTTAGAGAATACTAATTTTTTTTTTTCATATTTCATTACCTAATGTGACACACTCCCTACTTTGGCCTGCGGTCTATCCACTCAAGTCGGCTCGCCTAGCCAAATGAAGCCCAGCATCATAGGCCTCGGGTACAAAGCCAGCTGGATCGCTTCCAGTCCACCGGCCAGAATTTGTCATAATCCTCGAGTCGGCTCAGTCTACCCAAACAAGGCCTAGCGCATATAAACATTCTAAAATCTGCCTCTTACTTCTTATCAGCACAAAATTAGATGTGTTACATGTAACATTGTCAATGTGTGAAAATTTTAAGTAAATCATTCCAGTAGTTTTTGAGTTATGCGCATAGAAAGACACACTCACAACACACACACACTACCCACACCCCCATACTACTGCCTTGCCCTTCACCTCTCCCACAAGAGAGGCAAGGGTATAAACAAAAAATAAATGTGGATTTTTCTTGTATTCTTGAGAAAATTGTTTGGTTTTACAGAAAATATGTTAAGCTTGCAACAGGAGCTGTAACGAGTTTAGTAGGCTAATGCCATTGCTGAGCAATTTACAGCAAAACAAGTCGTCAGAAAATATTACATAGTATTCAGCCCACCTTGAGAGGGTCCTAATGACAATAAATTTTAACGGAATAACAAAAATTGAACAACCACCTTATTTAATCAGAAAAGGAGGAGTTGACATTTAAAAACATTTGGTTTGATAATTTGTGTAAAATTGCTGAAAATGCCAACAAAGAAATGAAAGAATTCAAGACCGTAAACAAGAGAATTAAGGAAGAAACAAGTTTCAATTACCGGCTTATTTACAAAAACCTACTGATTATATTAATAATGCACTACTGTACTTAAAACAATACATAACTTTTATTTTTGTTTCCTTTGAGGTTAATGAATCACATCTCATGGTAATATGACACTGGTAAATTTCCTATAAACAACAATATTTTTTGGGAATATAATACTTATGACAAGAGTTTATCAATATGTAATGAATGATATTCTATCTTACAGTGTACAGTGCAATGACACTTTCATTATTCCAAAATTAATAACCTAGGAATCACAAGATACATGCACACACACACACAGATTTCTCTTTCATTTTTGAACATATTTTTTCATTACTTTAATAATATGTCTATAAGACACACAACCATGCAGTATTTTACTGTAGTATGTCTCTGAGGTATCCCAATTGTTGGCAGTATTTCCAATCTACTGTAACCCAAAATGCCCGAGTTCTATAGGCACCTACCATGGATCCTTACTGGTGCCTAGCAGTATCACTGTCCTTCACCAGAAACAATCATGCCACCATCGCAAAATTCGTTAAAATACAACCTACACCCACTGCTGTGTACAGTATACGATCACTATGTATAATTATTAATAGCATGATTAATAGATATCAATGTACACTGTACAGTACATGATCCCTGTACCAGTATACACTGTACATGAACACTGTAATAGTTCATGCAACACTGCATCAGTGCACACTCTATATAATATATCACAGCAGTACTGCACGTTGCTATCATTACTTTGTATTATAAGCGCATGTGATACTGTATCACCTCACACTATACACATCACTGTATCATTTCACACTGTATATGAACACTGTATGATCGCATGGCACTGTATCAGCTGACACTGTACACATCACTGTCATCTCACACTGTACACCTCACTATCACTGCATAATCTTGACCATCGTATCAGAGCATGTGATATGGGTCATCATTGCATCAGTTCACACAGACATTGCACCGTTGCACACTACATGATCATCATATCAGAGCATGACGTGATACTGTTCATTATAAACTTGCATAGTACACATTACTGTAATGTGTACTATGCAAGTTTATAATATCCTTGCACAATTATCAATCTATCAGCAAAATGTGACACTCTTGATTTCTATATCAGCTCACACTGTACACCTGAACGTATTGTTGCACACTGTAATATGATCATTGTATCAGCGCATATACCGTAATTGTTAATCATTGTATCAGCTCACATATACTGTAGGACTACACATCACTGTACAGTATCCATGCATATGGCATATTATTATTATACTGTATCAGCAAATGTGACACCCTTGATAACTGTATCAGCAGGAGTGGATCCAGTAGGGACCCAGGGGCACATGCCCTCCTCCCCGTACGTGAATATCAGTGAACATTTTATAATTATGATCATACTGTACATATTACCATACAGTACATGAATACTGTACAGTACATGATCACTACATCATCATACATGTACAGTACAATGTATCAAATTGAAAACTGTACATGATCACTGTATCAGTGCCATAGAGGTATAATAAGAATACTAGAGCGCTACTGCAATGTATTCGATGTTCGAAATACGCAGAACTGTGTGTGTGTACCATCCAAGATGGCTACCATAGATTTAGCCAATCAAATTTCACTAAGCGTCATCGTTTGCAAATGCGCCCTCAATTTACTCAGAAAGTTCAGTACGGCTAGTTACCTGTATGTTTGAAACTCAAGCGTTGCGGTGTAATGTATACGATTTTAATTTTCATTCTTTGGTACTTTATTTTTGAATAAGATGCTTCACTTTGCCTCGTTAATAGTTTAATAATTTGTTATTACCATTACTCACTATCATTAATAAAATAATAGTCAGGCAGAGGGCTTATTAATATGTAATAATATGTATACTAAGCCTGAAGGTGGCGCTTTACTACGACGGCCATCTTGGATGGTACACATACATAACCCTGCATTGCTGCGCCATCTTGTCAGCACTCTAGTTGTTTAATAGCTCTATGATTAGTGCACATCTGTTGGCAACTAACACTTTATATGATCATAGTTTCATACATGAACATGGTACACCATCATACAGTACATGTATTAGTGTATGAAACTGCCAACTGTACATGAATACTGAATCAGTGCACGCTGTAGACATAGACAAATGCTGTGTGGGCCAAAGTCTCATGGCACCAATGAGTAAAAAATAAATGTACCGTGAAATACATTTACATGAATAAAGTTACATTTAACACCGCTATAATATTCCATCTGGAAACTAAATGATCATAAATCTAATTTTGATATTTACAGTACATTTATTCTAGAAACAAAAATGACATTTGGAATGCTTTAAAAGAGCATCTGAACTGGCCATTAATATGAGTCCTGCGTTCTGACCTCATTTACAAGGAAACTAATGAAGTGAAAAGGGTTCGCATTTTACTGATCAACTTTCTTCAAGCCTTCATAACTAATTCAAGTAATATTACAGTAGATGTATGCATAGACTACACGCATCATTATTTTGGAACCAGAGGAACGTCATAAATGTACACTGCGACATATGTTTGTTAACTTGATGGCATTGTTTATCAAAACAAAAATATGCTAGAAAAACAATCTACAAACTGTTTGAAAAACATTTTTAATAATTAAAAAAATGAATGATAAAAATCCAGCATTCATTTACTTGATTACCTTTCAGAAATTTGACATTTAAAAGTGAAATAAAATTTAAATGCAAATTGAATTTTTTTTTTCAGGTGTATAAAACCATAGATGGTTATTAAACACTACACTTAAATAGATAAAATAATTTTATAGAAAATATTCACAATATGACAATTTTTGGATTTGTTTATTCTAATATTTTAGTCAAAGATTTGCCTTTAAATGAAATTTACTTCAATTATTCTTTTACTGTTCCAATTCTACTATTGTTTAGTTGTACTAGATATTTGAAGGACCCACAGGAAATAAATCTTTCAACATTAGAGGGGTTTCTTTTGATCGATAGTCAATCAACATCATTTATTTAACATCAACATAATTTACATCATAATAATTCACATCATTAACATAGGAAAAATTCTTTCAGTTATTATTTTGATTAAAATTCAACCTAATTTTTTTTTTAAATTTATTTTTCTTTTTATTTATTCGGTATAAAACACCCAAAATGCAAGAAAAGTTGAAAATTTCTTGAGTTTACATTTTATAAAAGCCTACCAAACAGAAAACAGACACAAAACAAGCAAAATACAATAGAATCAAAAGTGTAAGCCTACAGTAAATAATTAGAAAATAACTAATCAATAAAAGCGGTATTTACAATTTTATAAAAAGATATTAAATTTTATTGTTATCAAATAATTTGTTGATCTTTCGGTAGTATTTCATAATTTATATTTCAATCAATTGTTTTTATCAATAAGAACATCAACATACTGTAACGATCTTATGAAATCAATATTATCAACTGTCTAATAACATAAATCTCACAATGTTAATGAACACATCATTGTTAGAAAATTCTTGTTGAATGAATATTATTGAGCTGTCAGCCACACATACAGTAGGCCTAGGATATGAAAAAATTGACAAAATTAATAATATTTATTACATCTCACAATCTAAACAGTTTTTTAATGAACATTCTGATGCTCAGTATTTCACTAATAAAAAATTTTTACAGAATTCTGTTGGTCATAAATATTACATTAACTTGTAATTACACAAATGAAGTTCTTCAGAGGAAATATACAATACAACACTCTACTGTACTTACCTTGACAATCAACCAGTACTCACTTCCTGAATAATGGTAAAGGGAACTAAGACATATATTCTTGATTCCTATCTATACAGAGGTATCATTTTCTACATGTATATTTACATTCTAAAATACTACGGTATGCATCTGAATGATTGAAACAAAAATACACTGATCAAGACTGATTTTATCTATGTTAAAAGAATGAATATAAAAAATACAGTTATCATTATTATGCTAAATTATCAGCATTTTTAATTCAAATTATTTAAATTTCCTATCTCTTTCTACTGTATTAAATTCTGCCTAATCCATAATGTTGATGTCTCAATCCATTTCCGTTTGCATTTAATCAACTTGCAGTATCTATTAATGTCAACGATTATGCTGTATTACGAACCACGTTTAATTATTACATAATTCTGTAGTTTTTCACAGGGTCCATTAAAATACTATATTTCATAACACCACATGGCTAAATGACTCCTTCATTAAACAATTTCTATAGATTGTAGGCCTACTGGTGCAATCTATAAGCAGCATTATCATGTGTACCAACTTCCATTTAATTAACTAATGGTTTGTAAATTTATCACCAAAACAATATGCTAAATGATGAAAATATCTCTTACCACTGCAGAATGATCTTATCTCCCTCAGACAGCAAGCAATATATGAGAATACAATCCCTAGCAAATCTTGATCCAAATATAGCAGAATGTTTATAGTAATAACCAGCAGTCCATGTTCAATTACCAGACACAGCCAAGACCCTTCCCAGAATAATTTCTGCGAGTTTCCATAACATAAACAACCTAAATCCTAATTAAATTCTGGAGATCGTTTTTGCCTGCTTCTAGGCCATTTACAAGTTGCACGTAAAGCCAAGTACTGTTAGCTAGCCGCTTAACGGAGCAGGTCCATTCCAACAGCTGCTTAATGCAATAGTGTGTAGTTAATAATGCAACGAAGACCTCTTCCAATTCTATTAGGCAAAATTTAATTGCATTACCTCAAACCATACTTCCTGCTGAGTAGGCCAAGCCTACAGTATAGCATAATCCCATTTGTTAGTCCTTTAGAGCGGGCAAATCAAGACGTACAGGTTTGCCCACATCCGTCATAAAACTAAGAGCACATAAAACCACGCGGACCACTTGCCTGCCAGGAATCTGCCAACCTGATTTTAAGCAAACCGCTTCTGTATTAAAGATAATCTCATCATTGTCTGACAAGACAACGGCTCTGAGCAGAAAGCTGTGCATTATTACCCACACTATTTACCTGTGACATTTTCTATCCATTGTATCTAGTAATATGTAAATGCTGCAATTTCATAAATTTGCAGGCATTTTGGTCACAAAATTCAAGATAGAAAGCATAAACTGTAGAAGCATTATATCAATATAATTAATAAAAGCAGAATTTTACATATAATCATAAACAAATTAATTTTGAGTTAATAATTCATGTCTTATAATTTGATAATAGTAATATATATGCACTATGGTATTTGAATTAGTATAAATTCAAAGTATATTATTCATATAATTTTTAATAAAAGCACTCTATTTAAATTAGTATAGACGGTCAGCACAAGACAAGCAAAGCTCCCTCTATAATTTTTGCTGATTTGATGTAACCACCACTTCAGCCTACAATTCTAAATATTATTCCGCAACAAATATTGTTTAACTTGGGTATTGTTTGGGTCTGCAAGGCGGTTATAATGAGCTGTGTTGATACTGGTTATCTGTGGGCGATGGGCTGGGTAGGGTTTTCGGCAGATCTGGGAAATGTGTTTTTCGTTTTTTTAATTTGTTTGATTTGTTTATTTTTCACTTTATCCTTTCGTTCATGTTGAATTTTAAAAATTTTTTCTCTGTACATATGCCTAAGGGTGAAGGCATGTAGGTGTAAAACATACAGTATGTGCATCTTTCTTTAGTTTACTCTCTTAAGTTTTTTTTTATTAGCTTGATATGTTAAGTTTTGATTTTTTTTTTTTTTCTTTAAACGCTTCATTGTGTACGAGTTGTTGGGTTGTTTCCAAACATAAACATAAAATAAAATATACATTTAAGAGCACATGTTGAAGAAAGCCCACTTTATTGTACGCTTGGTGCAACTGCTAGTAAACCATTAAAAACATTTGCTAATTATGTTGTTTACATTTGCTTGTTTTAAGGATTTTATATCAAATATTTTCAAAACTGCTCTATTGTCAATGGTTAAAGAATTCTGAGGTTGTAAAAAATTAATGGGTTTATAATAAATTTACAATAGTCATTATATTCAAATACATTTGAAATCAATTTGAGGACAACTAGCCAACTTACTGTACAACCCTTCTGTGTATCTACTGTAGAAAACACAAGTTTATCTTGATGTCAAAAAAATTTACTGGTAGTCTTAATCAGTGCAATGTTAAATTTACTGCATTTCCTAATGGGAATTAGAATATCTTATCTTACAATTCCTGTACTTATTTCTTTAGGTGTTGACTTATAAAGCTTTACTTCAGGTATTAGATTAACAGATATTTGCATAGTACTAGTAGTATGGATTTCAAAGGTAGAGCTGAGACTTAAAAGCTGAATAGATTTAAGCAGCACACTTTAATAATCAAATGCATGACTTATAAATAAAAACTATTTTCATATTTTCTTTTTTGATTTTTTAAACTTAATTTAACTTGCATTATTTAAATGGCCTGGTAAAAAGAAACTACGGGTGATCAAGCTTTTTTTTTCCTTTAAAGAAAAAGACATTATTAATATTATGTAGTATTATATTTAACACTTTCACCGCCAGCCATGTTTGAAAAAACTATATCAGCCGCCGCCAGACTTTTTAGCAAAATTGACCAATTTTCCAAAGCTCACTAAGTGTGCGTATGTGATCAAGTTGACATGTATTAAGCAGTAAAACAACGACGAACATCTCACCTTACACAGGTACCAAACACTTTATTCAAATCACAATTGATAACCCTGTAAACAGTAAATTGAAAGTGACTCACTTTTGGGGTTTTACGCATATTTACACAATAATGCTGAGATAATCATGTTTCAGTATTGCCATGCAATAATGTGGTCAATGAGAATACAGTAGGTAACATTGAAAGAGCGAAACATATGTGGTCTCGACCGATTTGAACATTTTAGAGATTTTCCAGAAATTCAGACATACCCCCTCTATCATGTCAAAAAAAAAAGAACATGAAAAAAAACAGAGATCTCCATCTTTGGCGGTCAACGGTTGGGATTTAAAAGACAGAGATCTCCGTCTTTGGCGGTCAAAGTGTTAAAAACTATAAGCAGTTTACAAGCTTTTCGCTACATTTTAGCTACTGATAATTCATAATTTTAGTGCTGTATCTGTGTGAATATTTAAAGACAGATAACATTTTTAAAGAATTATTATTATTATTTGAATAACAATTTACTTTTCCCACTATTGCATTGCAGACTGTATGTTTTGATTTTTTTATTTTCCTATTGGCACAACACTTTGGTCACTTTCTTTATTTGGATGCCATCAAACTTAGTCTAAGCAAAGCCCACAGCAAATATGTATTATTAACGATATTAACTTTAAACACAATTTGCATTTTTTAGCTAATAGAAAACAAAAAATGTGACTTCCTTGAAATTTGGTTTCTGTGGTTAAATGGTTAGAACTCTGCACTTTGGCAAAGGCACAAAAATTAGAAATCAGTCCAATTTTGAATTTTAACGTTATTTTTTTCTAAACATGTACCATTCTTCCTCTGGTATAAACCCACCCCCTTGAACACAAAATCAGGCCGATTCTGGGGGTGGGATTACTGTACACCCGGGGAATCCTCTTTTCAACCAAAAGGCATTTTTTAGCACTGCATGGTTAGCCATACTTGATTTATTTTTTTGGAAGTAACTGTAAAGTCGGCACTTATTCAAATCATACCCTGGCCTTTTGCCCTAGCAAAGGCTGGTGGTAAGTAAAACTGGACATTAAGTAGAGGATGGGCTTTATATCCGGGATGGACTACAACCAATGTGGGCTTTTACCTCATGAACTATTATAATGAGAAATACATTAAGAACCTACAAACACAACATAAACCTATAGGTCTTAACACAGTGATGGTCTCACTCTGCTAGTGAGGAATAGCCATACGGTCTGTTTCACAAACAGAAATAGTAGGTACTGTAAGTCTAGTATTATTCTTGTTATCATTACAATATATGATTTGACAATTGTTATATAACCGAATGATATTCATATTTAGGATTCGCTTGAATAGTGAACTTCAAAAGACACAAAGAAGATATTTGTTGGTCTATAATAATACTATCTTAATAGTGCTGAACTACTGTATACCTTTTCATGGCTACGACCACGTTATTGAAGCATGGGGCAGAGTAAAAAGGAAGAGCGTTCTATTCTTAACTAATGTTATTTGAAGCAATATGCTTATTTTGGTTGTTTTTTTTACATACAAGGATGATATGTAAATTAATAATAACGTACGGATGCATTTTGGAAAAAAGACAACACCTATATAAACAAGATTCCAAACCAAATTGGTTTATCTTAATTTCTTAAATTTTCATGAAATTTTCACAAACTAAATTCTTACTTTCATATTTTTTATCATTTGTTATCAAAACATCAGTGTAGCATGTCGCATACTATCGAATAAGCATGCACTAAATGTTGAATTAAACATTGCTATCTATGTGTTCACAATATCCATACCTACACATACTTAACTTAATTATAATCAATGGATAATTAATTTCTTAAGACAGACACAAAATGAAATGAATATTTTAATAAATCACACTTGATGTAATCATTAAAATGAAAAACAAAAGTTATGAAATTAATAAGAAAAATGAAACTGAAATGAAATTAAAATTCAGGTGGAAATTAAGCCTTTATATAAAACCCTGGATACAGACAGGTGAATCATTTAAGACTACCCTGGATCTTAACTTAAATTGGAGAGAAAATGAGAACAATGGTTTCTGGGTTCCATAGGATTTTTGTTATAAGATACGTCTGCTCAATGTCTTCGTAATAATGTTTATGTTCCATATGTTACTGTACAGTAGATAGTAATACTGCAGTAGGTCTATTGTACTATATACAGTAATCCTTAAATAAGTGCCGCGGCACTTACAAATTCTTTGGAGGCTTCATTGCGGGACTTATTTGAGAGCGGAGATTATTAATAAAATATTGGTGCTTTCCATGCCTGTTCCCATACCTATCTCATGTATTCGGTTGGCATATGATAGATACTACATCATCGTAAATAAACATTCATAAAGACATGCTTGTGTCTTCATTGTGTTATTCATTTGAACACTGTATACATTAATTTAGAACCCTGTTTATCAAAGTGTTTCATTACACATAGGGTGAAATCTACTCTCGATTAAGCACCACAGCGCTTTTTCAAAATAGAATAATCTTGAATGCGCCGCAGTTCTTATTCATAAGCGGCACTTATTCAAGGATTTATTTACAGTAGCAGCAGAGGCCTAACATTCTGACAGTTGTCGTTGCAGTCCTACAGTACTCATCATCATAGCATAGGTACATGCTGGTTTTTAATTATCATAGCGATGAGAAGACATCCAAATCATATTTACCTTACAAAATATTCAAAAATAAAAAATTATATATTTGAAAATTAAAATGCATAAATAATGTATACCGGTATTAGCCATAAAGGATAGCAAAATACAAAACAACAGTACATTGATAATTTACTAACAAAATTTATACCTAAAGATGACTAATTAATTATGGAAAGGAGAATAACCACATAGAAGTAAAAACAAGCAGTAACTTATGATTCTTAATTACTAGAGAGTATTTAGTTTCTTTGAATAATGTATGAAATTTCATACATATATTAAGGCATGAACATCTTATATAAAAATATAATCTAAATATTAATATTATTAATTTTATTATTATTAAAAATAATTATTAAAAATATAATCTAATTATTATTATTATTATTACCATTATTATTACTATATCTATCAGATTGCATTATAACTACTTTATGTTAACAAGCAAGAACGACGCACATTAGTGTTTTGCAGGCACCTTAAAGGGGCAGTCGCTAAAATATGCACTTTATATTTTACTACCTCTTTAAAGGGACAGGAGGGAATACGTTTATTAGATATTCTCCAGAGACATCTGGTAGGTTAGGTCCTTTTTAATGAACACTCACACTAAAATGAGTTTGAACATTAATGAGAAATAAATTGGTATTCTTCAGTGTATGCTGTAGAATATTGGTATGATATTGGATACAGTAAGTATCAAATTTCAAGAAAAGAGTATAGAATATTCATTGGAATTTCTTATCAGTATCAAATCATCTTTATATTTTCAAGATGTTTAGTTGTCAAATTTTAGGGGTTATGAGCTCAGAGGATGATTGAAAGTATAACTAGAATAAATCAGATCTGAAATGATCTAAGTTCGCAAGGTGTAATAAAGAGTAGGTTAGAAACAATAAAGAATTTGTATTATATAATTTTCATGCAGAACCAGATTGATAAACAAAGTCACTATGCTTCAAGAAACGGTAGTTGACAGTACTATTGGAAAAACAAATTAATTTAATTATTCATTATCCAAAATTTATAAAAATTCTTAGTAGCAATGCTATTTGAATGGATTAAAGTATGGTAGAATACAGTATTAGGAGAAAACATTAGGCCAAATAAAAAAAATTACTGGTTTCTCGTCCCCTCGCACATCTATTTTCTCTGTCTCATCTAATTTTTTTTCTTCTTTATTTTACGAAATGTATGAAAATCTGGCTAACTCACATCAGTAAAATTCCTTGTGATCATTCGTGGTTGGGGATACATATGGTATGGATCATGTCTAGTGCTTCTTTTATTTGCTTTCAATGTGTCTTATTGGTAAAAGTGATAAAATATTACTGAAATATTAAATTCAGAATGAAAGAAATCAAGAATGAAATAAGAATTACCTCCGGTATGGGCTACTAAAAATTTTCAAAACAATGCAGAATCAAATACCAACAATTTCAGGCTGTACCTTCTTTATATTTTGTATCATCATCAATCTATTTGTAACTGCCAATTAATTTTATCTATTTTCCAATTCATTCATCGGCTATTTGATCTGACATGACACGACCTCATTTTACAGTCCTGACATGACCTGCCAATACGATCTAATTTAACATACCAGTACTGCTATTTATCATAACAAAACACATACTGTATCTTATTAAAATTCAATTTTCAATGGGCTGGTGGTAAACAAACAGCTTTCACCTACATCGAATGAAGCATGAAATTACATCAACCACAGTAGTATCTGGATCCTTTTCATTAAGAGAAAAACCAATTCATTATTAATTAATATTAAGCGACTATGTAATTTAATCTTTCTGTGAAATACATCACCTACCTTCACCTAAGCATCATTGAGAAAATATCGTCCAACAAGCTCATCCTAAGTAAAACCAAAGCATTAATCACGTTTTTCCCCATCACCCAATACAGAGTAATCCACTGTATATGATATGTATTTTCTCCTGCTATGAGGTTTCTTTAAATAAACATGGTGCATCAGATTTTAATTGGTGTCAGAACTAGGTCTCGGCAAGCAATGGTATGCTTAGGTAATTGCCATGCAAGTAGATCTGTTCCCACACAGAGTAGAATTTGTCATTACTGATGTGAGTAGAATTGTTCAATATTGAATGCAAGTACTCTAGTACTTTTAACCCAAACAATTTGAATTTGTCACATACGAACACATGGTATAGAGGGCTCCCACACTTAGTGTAAGACTCCCAGACAATTTTGTGATCCATTGTGGCCCTTTTCATTCTCTTTTTTGCTCTATTTTAGAGTTACATTTTTACCAATTTTCTAACATAAATAATTAACTGAATATTGCGTATGGTGACTACGAAGAATGACAAACGTGAGGCAATAATTAATTCTACGTTTATTTTTTAATATTGTCAAGAATGACTGAATATTAGTACAATAACTGCGAAATTAATAAATATAGAATTTGCAACCAATTAAACTGAATTTGTCACGGTACAGCTATCAGTACAATACTGACACAAGTTAAGTTTGTCACCAATTGAGTTAAATTTATCACAATGTCAGCATAATACTGACACAAGTAGAATTTTTCAACAATTCAGATGAATTTGTCACCATATATATGACAATATAATACTGATTAAACTATAATTTGGCATCAATTGATTTGAATTTGTCACCATATATATGACAATATAATACTGATTAAACTATAATTTGGCATCAATTGATTTGAATTTGTCACCATACATATGCTAGTACATTTTCTTAGCTAAATGTACAGAATCTTTAATTCCAATGGCTAGTACATTTTCTACCATTATTAAACATTGCCCTACTTTAAAATATAAAATTGTGAAAAATCTTATCATTAGTAATTTTCTTTTTTTAATCTAAATGACAAGTTGATAATGGGTCATTTAATGCTAAATGCTTTCAAAGTATGTAAGATTGTACTGAAGTCTCGATTTTAATGGATCGGTTATTTAAGGAAGTGATGGCAGTTAATGGTATTATCAACTAAGTGACACCTTTATTCTTAAACAATAATAAATTTATTATGAATGTTTAAGTTTGAATAAACAAATATTCGAGTTTGATGTTTATTCTTAACACAAGCCTTCATTAGGTTGACAATATGACTTCATCAGTAATGTATGCTCTTAAGTTTAATGATGATGACTATATGCTCAATGTATATGCTCTCTATGTTTAATGCATGCTGATACTGTATCTTAATTCATACCGAGTACAGTATGCAGAATATAAATTGTGCCGTATGTTCAATGTATGTGAAATATATGCCAACAGTATTTTATTTTTTATTTAACTACATTAAATGAGGGTGTCCCTTACCAGCAATAGTGACTTAAAGTTGTAAATGTTAAAAAAATAAAGCAAAGTGAGAGATAGTAGGAGGTGTATAGGGTAACCATCCTTTCCCCAAATTTTTGAAATATTCAAAAATCTGTGTCTTATTTGATTTTTGATGTAATTTTTATTAATGTGTATTTGTACCGTATTTCACACCAAATGGACCATGAATTTCCAACATATTTGATGGACGAGAATGTTTATCTTATCTTATGTTCCCGTCTTTGAAACATCAATTGTACAGCATATTAATTTTTTTTCCCTTCTCAGCCTGGCTTTAAAGCGGGATCTACACACATACACAAAGAAACATTGTAATACCAATTACAAAAAACACATAATTTCATAGTACAGCAAACATGATGTGATGGTGACACTTTAATAAATTAAATTTACAATATTAACATGTACATGAAAAATAGTGCAATATTTCTTAAGCAGACGACTATGGAAAGCAATGATTGCTGTTATTTTATGGATTTTATATGATTTTGATAAAAAAACAAATGAAAATATATTCATTTATCTTTACTTTTTAAACTTTAATAATTTATTACAGGTAGTCATTAGTTGGAGTACACGCCTATTTGGTGACAATGGTTTAGGCTGCTTTTGTGCTTTCCTGGCAGCTAATGACTACTGTCTATTTAATGTACTTGTTAATGTTATAATCGTTTGATTTTTTCTGATTTGTATTATATTTTGTATATTGTATCTTTTGCCTGAATAAATAATAATAATAATGAAGACCACCTCCAACTTGACTTCATTCAGTATACCACAACATCAAAAATAAAGAGCAAATAACAATGATTTTCTTAAGTTAATACCTATTTTAAAGTATGTTTTAACTTTTAATAAAATCTTTGTTATTAGCTATTTATTGATGATATACTGAATGAAGTCAAGTCAACTAAAGACCACTTTTCTGTGGTCCCAAATTAACAATTGTTTTTTAATTTTATTATTCTAATTAGAGACCACAACCGCTAAAGTCCATGAAAACCCCGGTCCCAAAAGTGGTCTTTAATTGGAGGGAGACCTGTATTACGTACACAGAAAAGAAACCCATGAGCCATTGCGGTAGCACAGAACAGCACAACGTTTATTTATTATTATACTAGATATCTTGCCTGGTTGAAACTCATCAGTGAAAACATTATTTTCCAGGAATGACCAGGGGTCAAACAATTTACATGATGATACAGTATATCATGCTGTGGACAATTCAATTCCAAGTAAGAATGGAAAGAAGCCAAGTTCACCAATGAACTGAGCACATCACAAAGCACCGCCAAAACTATACACTCCAGAAAACACACTGGTGATAATACTAAGCACATAAGAACCAAAATTGTATAGAAAAGAGTTCTTCAAATGGCGGTGATTTTAATCTAGCCTGTCTATGATTTCAATAGAAAACCCATTGCAAAATGAGAAGCCTAGAACACTACTTTAGTTCTCCGGATATAATCCCACCTTGAGTATAAGGTCTTTACGCCCAATGTTTCTGTACTAGTTTTTCCTCGGACAAAAGCCCAGTGTATAATTTAATTGAGTAGCTTAGCCGAATTTTACAAATACTCTTAAAAAAAATATCAAATATTGGCTTTGAACAGGCATCCTCAAGGTCGGTTTTTCAACCCCTCACTGTGCAGTTCGCTTGTGTCCTTGAGCAAGGCACCTTATCTGCATTGCTTCTCTCCACCTAGGAGTATAAATGGGTACCTGGTGGGGTTGCCTGCCTCTGCGCTGATACCAGCAGCAACACCTAAAGCATTGTGGACCGAATGACCAGGGAAAAGAACTGCTCTTTATAACCTCAAGGAAGAGTGCATTATAAATGCCCATACCAGTATCAGTACCAGGCATTCAGTGATGAAAAATTGCCTTTTGATTGAAAAGGGGATTTTCAATTTCCAGTCATCAAGAAAATTCACTGTCGAATGGCCGAGTGGTTAAGGCAGGGACACCGCAACCTACGGCCATAATATCAGCACTGGTTCAGATGTGCACTATAAATAACCCAGTACATCTTTTGAGACGAGTAGGGGTTACCCCAGTGTACTGGTCCAATTATCCCTGTTGTGGATATGTATGAGAGTAGCTGGTACCGGTTTACCGGCCACCTCAGACACGAAGAGACCCTTAGGGAGAAGAAAATTTCTGTATGAGCTACTGTAGTCCATGCTTTGAGCGCTCTGATCTTCATGAAATAGCGCTATATAGATGTCATGTACAGTATGTATGTATTATTAAAACCTCCTGAGCAATCACACATTACCTATGCTTGGCCCCCTTCAAGAAATAAGCGAGGACCCCTACTATTGAACAGTGGACAGTGGTGATACATGGTAGATCATTACAACAGCAAAACATATGCCATTATCCATTACATTTAATAGCCAGGTAATAAAACCAATAGTATGCAAACTAACCCACATTCCTGCAGCAATATATTCAATAGGGTTTTCCGATCTATGTTTATTATGTAAGCTCATATTTTACCAGAAAAGCTTGTACAGTACTATATAAATGCTCTAAATTGGATTATTTCTACTATTTTGTCTTGTAGTTATATTTCTAGTACATGGTCAAACCAACAAAAATTATCCAATACAATAGGCCTATAATTATAAATTTGCTTTTTTTCTCATGTTACTTTATTATCAATAGCTTGACTGAATCTTTTGCAAAATTGCGTCACATATCTTTGCCACATATTAAATTTCCAAGGTGCTCAAATAGGATGGCTGAGACCTCAAGTCCATGGACATCCACTGATTAACCATATGGTTCATTTTGAAGTATAATTTGTAGGAGATTTTGCCTTCATTCCCGAGAAGTCTTCATTTTATATGCAAAGGCTTAATTAGATTTCATGTGTTTATTGGTTAAATTACAATTAGGTAAGCCAAGTAATTTTTACATTTCTCACAGACAGGGGCCGATGATATGAACAGGAGGAAAAGTTTAGTGCTAAAACATGACAACTATGAGAAATTACATTAAAATAACACTCTATTTTCCAAGAATTAGCAATTCATGCTATTTTAGTTTAGTATTAATTTAAATTACTGATTATAAAAAAGGAATGTGATAAGGAAAATAAAATAGTTTCAATAACAATGTAGAAAGCTGAAGCAGACTATACATCATAGTTTTGATCAGCTAACATAGAATTACTGAACTTAAGGTTAATACCAGCAAACATCATTTATGATGGTATAAGCATAAGTGAATTACTACGTCATTAATTGACCTCTAATGCAATTTGGTATCCTATTCCATACACATTAAGTGCATGTCTATTTGACCACTTCATTGACCTCTCAATGCAGGGGTTTGCTACAGTATTCAAAAATTTATTTATTAGTCTAAAATAATAATTTGTTATTCTCACAACAGGAGGGAAATACTAGAAATTCTTTCATGTCATTTAACTTTGAAATGGGGGAAGGGTGCGGGAAGTATTTTGAAAGAACCTGCAAAACTGTAAGAACTTATCTTTTTATTCGCTTTATATATACAATATAAACTACTGTAGTAGTCGTTTTACATACCATTTGGCAAATTAGTACACTTAAGGCGTAATTTGTACAATGGATTGGATTTATTGACTTAAATCCAGTAGGTTCCTTCTGGTGGTGATTGGGCAGTACACCGGCAGACAATACTCTTTTCCGAAGGAATGTACTGTGCTGTTTAACAAGGACATGATCCATACTAAACACAGGACCAAAGACTTAAACATCTAATCTGAAAGACAGTGCTCTTTATACTGTACATCTGCATTTCAGTTTGCTAGCTAAAATACAAGGGAGAGTAGCAGATGGAATTTAACCTGTACCAAAGGATCTCCACGGTGCAGCAAACACTGGTTACCCCCCTCCCCCATTTAGCTGTACTGTTTGTTCTCTTTCCCTCCCCCCCCCCATTTAGCTGTACTGTTTGTTCTTTTCAACTTCTTCATCCTTGCACTAACTGCTCCCTTGTGCAATAGAGTTTATATAAAATTTGAATAAGTGACTAGTAAAATACGTACATGAATGTCTATATAGCATATAAATATTTAATAAATGCAAAAGAAACATGAATTATTAATTTGGTATCAAATTTCATCCTTCATTTCTTCAATATGCAAATACTCGGATACTTCAATTATTAGGCGTTTTTATTATTATATTATTATTACGTTATTTGAATCAAAATTACAGATGATCCATTGATGCTAGAGTCACGTACTGTACAGTATACATTTCATCAAGGCGATTCTTTAATATCTCTAATAGTTGATATCACTGCAATGTATTTTTCTGTACACTTGTATTTAAGTTTGTTTCATGTTTACAAGATATGGCCTCGTGAAAGAACACCTTCACGTTGAACAAGCTTCAAAATAAGAATTTTTAAAATGGCACAGAGCACATTATAGAGAACTTGGTTTTCTTCACATAAATCTTCTGTAAGTGGAATCCCCTAAATTTGTCAAAATTATATAAAAAATAAAGGAAAAAAAGAAATTTATATTCAAATTCAAGTTTTAGACTGCCATTTCCAGCCATAACCATAACATTTTTGCATCTCAGCCCAAAGTATGGTGTATTATTGTATAGTCGCAACCTTCCAGAAACCTAAGGTTGGACACTCGTTGCGTCTCTGTGAGCGCTAGAACGTGATGCCATCTGCTGATTATCGGTGGCATGGATCGTCATTAAGAAAGATCCGTTGTGCATGTCGACCGTGGATCGTCAGGCCCAGTAAGTGCCCATCTTAACAGTGATGCAAGTTTTACCTCTATTTTATTCTACGAAACTCACTTCATTTTAGTGCAATTTAAGATGATGTAGAATCAGGCAATATAATATAGCATAATTGTTGTTTATATTTTAATTGTAATTTTCAAGCAACTTGAATATTCAGCAATATAATTTTAAAAATAATGTGATTAAAAAGGGGGAAAATGCAAAAGGAGGTAATATTCAAATATCCACCTAGATTGTTCCAACAAAGAAACCAGAATATGCAAGGATTATGAAATCATGCCCCATAGTTTATTAGACATGAAGAGGCCATTGCCAATTAAATATGTACAGAACTATATGTATTCAATTCTCCGTTAAGTGTTTGAAACTATTAATGGAATTCCAATTATAAACTACTGTGTTTTTCTTTGGATGCTGGTCTGTTATGCTAGCAACCAATGAAATCACATAATATTTAAATGAATATTACGCGAAGGATTTAATTCATTTTATTTAATTATTGGAGCTAAGCATGCTTTGAATAACTAAACAGGATAGAAAAACACTCCAGTGGATTAAGAGCTGAACTTAAGTGATGGATATCGTTATTAAAATACAGAATACTAAAGCAAAGATAGAGAGTGGCTAGTTACTTATCGCAGACACAATGCTTTCTACAATTTGTTTCCATTGGCCTCTGTTTTTCGCAGGATGGTTTTGGTAACCAGTATACAAATATTGACTGCTCATGAGGGGAATGGTGAAATTTATTGCCTCGAGGTGATGTGGAGACTGCAGTGTATAGTACACACCAAGTAGGCCTAGGCTTACTTCCCAGGCCTAGGCAATCAAAGGGCCAATCTCTCTAGCGTCGTAGAGGTCACGTCTCCTTTACCGTTCGTGCAGGTCTTCGGCTATATTCTCACACGGCAGCTAACGGTTAGCAGGATCCGGATCCTGCTAACCGTTAGCTGTCGTATGTCCATACGAAAAGATCCCGATCCGGATACCAAGAATATGATGATCGAATCACTGGCCAATAAGAAATTGGAAATTGTAAACGCGTACGTGTGATTGGTTGATGATAGAAACGCGCTCAACTTGCTATAAACCGATAGCAGTATTCGGATACCGCTAAGGGTTAGCGCTAACCCATCCGTTCTTCTCACACAGGTGCTAACGGTTAGCGCTAACGGTTAACTTCCGATCTGGATACTAGGGCTCTCGTGAGAACCAGGCTATAAATTACATAGCAATGCGGCCTAGCGATTGCACATCGCGCAGTAGGGCAAAAACATATTATCCTATAAGGTAGTACTTTCTGTTGCCTGCTTCTTAACCAATCAGATGCCTAGAATCTATGTATGCGGTATGTAATTGTAGATGGTGATACAATATGTAATCAAAACCATATTGATTCTATATGTTCTTCTTTATTCAAACATCGTCTGGATTCAGATCAGTAGGATAAATTTCAAATAGTGAATATTCTTTGTTTATGATAATCATATGAATTAATATTTTAATGCGACTACTTTCATCATTTAACAGATATTTTTAATTGTTATTTGGGTAGGTGTGACCTGATCTAAATTACATTATGATAGCTATCGAAGTAAAAACTCAACAATCTTTATAAACACAATTTGTCTACCCCATGGCAAGTAAGAGTGAGAAACTGATTGAATTTTTTTTTTTTTTAATGCAAATATAGCTAGATAAAGCTCCGCATTCTATCTAGGAATGTGTGATCTCTCCTTTTCAAAACTCTAATTTATTCATAACATTTTCTCTGAAAATTAAAGTCAATGCAATCATTATATTCGAGTTTGATGGAGTTGAAACTAGCATGTTAGGTAATTCATACGACCTTACTGCATGTAATGTTAATGTAATGATCCAATAGTAATTCAGCCAGGAAATAATTATTAGGATTGTATTGTACAATTATAATTAAGCACTCAATGTACCAGGGTGAAATAACAATTTAATTAAATGTATTCAACTCACCGAGCTGTACAAAATGAGACATTTACTATAGTCATTAAAGAAATACAATAGGTACTGTAGTTGCTGTATAATATGGTGCATGTTAAGTAGTAATAAATGCTAAATATAACTTTAAACCAGGCTCTGAAGAAAAAAAGAATTGATACTGTCATGTGGTACATCCGATTTTCGGGAATGGTTTATGAGATGCAGACCTTTGAATATATAAAACTGGAGGAAAATTTGAGTCTTGGAAAAATCAGTTGTTACAACACATCAACATTTTCTTCTCCCTGAGCCTGGCTTTTAATAGTAATAAATGCTAATTATAAATTTATTATCAATGTGGATCCAACTTAAATTTCTAAAAAGGTATTATTTTATGCCAAAAAAGATCCTTCCAAAAAAACATATTTTATTTTCTGAAGCAAATACAATATTCTATGAAAACCATGTGCATATTCTACCAACACAGCACTCTGTATTAAAATCCCCCCTTCCCCAAATGTTTTGTTGTAGTAGGTAGCTATTCTTAATATTAAAATATCATTATCATAAATACAATAAATGGCAATGCACTTTCATATCTTAGGGATAGATTCATATTGAAAGAACCACAGTATAAAATAAGAACAGCATGTTTTATTGAAAAACCAAAACTGAATATAAAAATAATAAGAGTTTAACCTACACTGTGGTGCTATTTTATGGAATTAGTCTTGATGATAGAAATGCACCAAGTCTTATCAAATTCGAACAATTTACAGTATTTTATCTTGATTCCATACTTGTAAAATTTTAACAGTTTATATACTGTCTGCTGACAAGTTTTTATAACAAAATTAATACTGAAAGCTCTTTAGTATTTCAAAAAACAAATTTGCTATCCACTGTAGAGTACTGAGTACAGATACAGTACCAAAGAAAATCTGAACTCTCTAAATTACAAATTAGTAGTACGTAATTAGGAGATGTTACTATACGAGTATCGCCTAATGTAGGTCACTCTATGTAAAACTGTAAGTTAATAATAAATTGGAATGATGTACAAGTTATTGAATAAACAAACAGAATAATGACAAAGATAGACATGAGTGGGTTGTCAATGGTGTGTACTTGTGGAGACTGATAATTACAAGTGCTATCTCTGCTTGCACTCTACTTGTTATACCAGTTAAAGCTCACAGTAAATTTACATTTAAATGAAGGAGAAATGATTAATTGCGATGTCAAAACTGAAATTAAGACAACTGGTACATATCAAATAAACTGAATACTATTATGCAATTAATTGTTTGCCTCATTTTTTTTTTGTTATTCAAGATGAGTGAATGAGAATTTATATTTCTAAATTCTACTATTAAAAAATCAATGACTTAATGCAGTAAATAATAATAATTATAATATTAATAATAATACATTTATTCCTTAAATTTACATCATTTTTAATTTTTTTTAAACATTTAATAGTTTACAGTAATGACCCTTCCAGCTATTTAATATATTTAAAATAACTTTATTTTATTGATGTAAATATTATGAAATGATTTGCAATATGCTAAAGACACAGGTCAAGACATAGCATTCAAGATAATTTTAATAAGCTCATAAAGCTATAGAAACCATCCCACTTGCTAAACAAAATGACAAGCTCTCATCTCATCTAGAATGCATAAAGAAACCTACAGAATCAATACAAAAAGCTAAAAATACATAGTCAAATAGGCTACTGAAACCCTGGTTAAACATAATGTCTTAATATCCACATGATTTCAGTTCACCTTGCTGGATACAAAGCTATCAATACAACAGCTGTCCAGCACACTGTCTCTATCTGCGACCCTATCAAAATGCAACCTAATAGTTGGTTAACAAATTAACGCGAGCTGCTAATTAACGATACTTACATGAATACTGTCAACATCTACGAGGTATTCCTTGATGGAATTTATTAATTAATGTAATACTTAATTGAAATGGACAAGCCAGGGAAAGAATTAAGCTCACCATTCAACAATTACATCCAAGTCGTTCCAGAAGATTTTTTTTTTTACAGTTCTTATCTTCAGGTCTTTCCATCATTCTTCTATATTTCAATAACAAAGTAATACTTGAAGAAGCTACAGTAACAGTAAATTGGTGCTTCATAGTAAATAGGCTTATAATAAGTAACAGTTCCTGAAATTTTTTTGGTATAAATAATAATAATAACTTTCCTGGTTTCATTGGCTGGAAATCAATTGTTTCTGCAGTATAAAGGATAGTACTATATATTGGTGAAAACTATTGTTATAATCTTATATGTTTTAATTGAATTTTGACAAATATTATATTTTAATAATTGTTAAAACAAGGCAAAAATTCCACCTAACCAGCTCATATTAATATGTTATATGTTGATTACAATAGTATAATAATATTCAAAAGGTTTAAAATCACAAAATATGGGTATTTGTTGAACAAAAGTATCTATCACTGATAACACCAATACTCTACGAAATACTGTATGACATTAAATACATCTTTCCAAATCAGCTGAGGAGGTCCAAAGGTCATTCCAAGATATTTCTAAGAATCTACTTCATCAATAGTGTCTGTCATGTGTATGATACAGAAAAAGGTATATTTGGAGATTCTAGCTCATCCCAAATGCTATTCACTTGTTTTAATGACAAAAATTTATTCTTATTAAATCTTCTGGATCTTGTTTATGCTGGAGTGCGACCCCAGGTCAGAAGAGTTGCATGTACATGGAATCATCTTCATATAATTAACATAAGGCATGATATCAGAAGGCGAGTATACTGTACATGAATATGTAAGAAATTATTTTAATATTCATCATTTATGCAATATTGATAAAATCTGACTGAGTACAATTATAGTAGCTTGTGATTTATCATTTTAATATGATATAAAACAACGTATTTATTTATTTTATTTATTTATTCACAATATTTAACCAGGGTGGCCAGTCAAAAAGACTGGTGTCTCTTTGGGCACTGAGAACAAAAATGGTACTTAAATTTACTTATTTAAATTTGTTGATTTGTATTGAGAAAATACTTCATAAGAATATAGCATTTGAATGAGCTGCTCAAGATGAAATCATTCAAACATGAACTATATATAAAAAAGAGCCGTTGCTTTGGTATTTCTTGGCCAAACCAACTTTGTTCGTTCAAGCCCAATTAAAATCTAATGTAAGCTACATTAACTACAGTAGAACCTCTCTTAAGGGGACACCTTCGGGATCGAAAAGTGTGTCCCCTAATAATTGGCCATATTTTTAAAAGATATACTTTCCTTTGTTACGCAGCTGAAAAAAGTTCCCCTTGATCAACGATAGGGATGGAAATGAGGGGTATAATGTGTCGATTTTTACTTTGAACAACTTTTACAAACTTGAGTAGAAACGTACAGTTAAAATTTAGTAGTGTTCAATCACAGCCTCCAATATCATACTGGGTCATGGGCCAAGAATTGTCCGACCGTATAATACAATTGTGAAGGGTCAATAATATTTTTATAGATTTTAGTTGGGAAATTACCAAGGACAATAATAAGGAGGCTGATGTCCAAGACAGGAAAAAAGTGTGAATGGTCGGGCGTCCCTCAAAATCCATTGAATGTGGTCCTGGGGGAAAGGCCTCCAAAAACATGACAATTTCGGGGTTTCAAAGGCTTATTAAATCGATTTTAGAGTCTACTAATATAGAAAATACATATAATTTTTTTCCCCCGGGGAATTGTGGTTTTTCTCCCTGACAGGGCAGGCCTCCCTCACAGGAGGCTATAGCCCCTTGGCCCAGTAGCACCACTACTGTATTCAGGGCACATTAATTTCTTGAGCGCTGCCTGGATACAAGGGGCAAGTTCATTATTGTCTTTCATGCTTGAGGTAAAATGTTGAATTTCTGTGACCATGAACTTTGACTTTTCCTCCAAAAATTGAATTTCCACTACATTTCATGATCCATTTATTAGTTTTTGCGTAATCTTGATAAAAGACAGAATACAGCCCGACAGACAGACAACAGTGATTACTGTACATACTATAACATCCTTGGCTGAGGTAATAAAAGAAAAAGAAAGAAGAATATGATATCCTTGATGCAGCTTTTGTTTTTCAATATTCTATCCAACATAAATGATAAGCCAATTTGTAGTTTGAACTGCACATGCCCATATCAAGGTCAATTGACATAAACAACCATACACCACATATAGGTTTATGTAGATAGATCTTGGCTACGGGTATGCGCAGTTCAGACTACAAAATAGCTCATACTTTACATTAAGTAAAATATTTATGCAATAATCATCAGAAGCCGAGGTGCCAAGCTCTATCACGTTTCACAATTCAACACCAAATCTTGACCTTACATTATTCCTAAAATCTCATTATATTATGAAATATGACCCAATAACAATCCTGTATATGTAAAATTCTAGATTACGAACTCTGTTCGAATCAAGAGAAATGTAATTGGGAGATGTTAATGTATTTGAATTGTCCAAATTTTTTCTTGCACAATTATAACTTATTGCAAGGTAATGTTAAATACAGAATTAGAACAAACATTCAGCTGAAATTTACACAAAATACTCTGTACAATAAACAACCAATATTTAGATATTTTTGTTTGAAAAAAAAAGTGCACATACAAAACACTGCAGATTATCATATTTGTATATAGAGATGATAGAAATAATGTACATGTAGTTATGTGGGAATATTGGTGCTTGTACAGTTATAGGTAATTAGCAGTGAAGGCATATTTTGTGAGTTGGCATATTGTACTGGTACAATGTGATTAGAAGTGACAGTCTATTGGTATAGGCGTCTGCATGGGTATTTCAGCAGCTAATACTGTAGTGTCTGTATACTACTACATGTTTACTTTAAGTGAAAACAAGCAGCAAAGAGTTATTATTTCTGGTAAGGACAGCCTCTTCTAATGGAATTTATGCCAATGTTGTAATGATGCTTAAAAGTGTCGATTGATGAACTGCCGACAACGTGTTGTGATAATGACTTCCATGTATTAATGACCCTACCATAAAAAAAGATTGCCCTGGTGCGTGTGTTATACCTAGTTTCAGCATGAGGCTTGTAAACATGACCTCGAATAACATTAAGCCCAGGAAAGTTGAACAAATGTTTTCTTGCCGACAACTAACTCCAAGTGGCTAAATTGAAGAGTTCGTGAATTTATCGTACTGGTGGCTAAAGGGAAGTACTTGCACAGTTGTCTAAAGTGTAGTTATTTTATGCTGGTACAGGTAGCTACTGTATGTAATGCTACGTACAGGGGGGGCTAAAGAATAGTGTTTGTACTATATGTGTTAAAGTGAAGTGTTTTTACACCGAGTACAGATGACTGAAGTGAAGTGTTAGAACACTGAGTACATGTGGTTAAAGTGAAGTAAACACTGAGTACAGGTGGCTAAAGTGAAATTGGAACACTGAGTACAGGTGGCTAAAGTGAAGTGTTAGAATACTGAGTACAGGTGGCTAAAGTGAAGTATTAGAACACTGAGTACAGGTGCAGGCCTCGAATTTGGGGATTTTATGGGTAAGGCCAAATGGCCTCCGGTATGACATGATTTTGAAAGGCACCAAGGCCAAAATTTCAAATATAAAAGGGCACCAAGGCAAAATTTGATTTAGCTTCAGCACTAATCTCTAGCGAGTGCCTTGATTTGTAGCCAGGCTAGGCCTAGGCAAGCTAGGCCTAGGCCAAACCAAGCTAGGCCTAGCCAAGACATCATTGTCAATGGTAAAATGACTTTGTTTAAAGTATTAACTATTATCGATTCAATGTTGGAATATACTTTTACTTTTTTGGGACGGTCGGCAATCGTAAACAAAACAGTCAAAGTTCAAGAAGTTCAATATCTGATGTTGTTGCTCAGAGCGTGTTGTCATCGGAGAGGAGGCCACACCTCTAAACTGGCCCTCATCAACTAGATTAGCCGAGTGTCAACCAATTAGGTTAATTTCACACCCTTCAGCTGCGATGACGTCAGATCCCCCAAAGCTAGCTGCACAGCAAGCACATGTTTACTGCAATTACCACTCGAGTCGGACGCATGCGCACACAACAGTAACCGCAAAAACAGTTCATATATCAACACACATGGAAATTATCTCATGTTCAGCCACTGCAACCTTATCTAGGCCTAGGCTAGCCAAGGCGACCTACGTTTTTGGCTTTCGTGTTTTCATTCAAAATCTGAACGTTCTTATTTAGATTTATTTTACGTATCAAATGATCTTATTAAGCATCGTGAGGGCACCGAGGCCAAGGCTGAAAAGGGCAGGCAAGTAGTGGCCGTCGTCGTGCTTCATTTTCAGGGGCACCAAGGCCAAATGGGAGGGCACCGTCGGCAATGGCCGCCGTAAAATTTGAGGCCTGCAGGTGGCTAAAGTGAAGTGTTAGAACACTGAGTACAGGTGAAGTGTTTTAATCAATACAATTTAGTAATATACAGTAGTATTGATGGTTAATGTGAGATCACTTTTCATTTCATTTATTTCGTCTCATTAAAATACATAAAAAAACAACAACCGGTTACAATACAACAAAGTAAAAGCACAAAATATCTGAAACAGGCTGAGACAGGATTCCTAAAAGTGAACCAAATCACTATCATGTAGGTCTCCTAATGCACTATTCCGATTACACATAAATAATAAAATGAACAATTGAAATAATACTTAAAATCTGTAAAATTTTCCTTAACAATAAATATATATATATATATAGAAATTGTAAAAGTTACTGAAAATATAATTTAAGATCGTTTAAAAATTGCTTTAAGATTCACTTAATACAGATGGCTAGGTTTAGTATTTACATGCATGTGGCTAAATACATAAGTACTTAATTAAAATAAACTGAATAAAAAAGTACTTTAATTTAATTTTTAAAAATGCTTCATAAATATTTACAAATCAAGTTGAAGCAAAAGCGCATTCTTTAAAGAAAAAAGAGAATCGCACTGACAAATTTGAATGGGGAAGGAGTTCTACAACACAGGCATACGGCAGAGAAATGAAAATTTATGGGCGTTACACCTCGCAAAATGAATTGAGAGTGATCACAGATGGCAAAAGTGAATGTGTTTGTACACTAGTACTAGTACAGGTAGAAGTGCGTACACTCCTTCAGGTGGCCAAAAGTGAAGTGTCTTACTCTGTACACTACTGTATTACAGGTGGCTAAAGTGAAGTGTCTGACTCTGTACACTACTACTACAGGTGGCTAAAGTGAAGTGTTTGACTCTGTACACTACTACAGGTGGCTAAAGTGAAGTGTCTGACTCTGTACACTACTACAGGTGGCTAAAGTGAAGTGTCTGACTCTGTACACTACTACAGGTGGCTAATGTGAAGTGTGTCTGACTGTACACTACTACAGGTGGCTAAAGTGAAGTGTCTGACTCTGTACACTACTACAGGTGGCTAAAGTGAAGTGTCTGACTCTGTACACTACTACAGGTGGCTGAAGTGAAGTGTCTGACTGTACACTACTACAGGTGGCTAAAGTGAAGTGTCTGACTCTGTACACTACTACAGGTGGCTAAAGTGAAGTGTCTGACTGTACACTACTACAGGTGGCTAAAGTGAAGTGTCTGACCCTGCACACTACTAAAGATGCTATAGTGAAGTGTCCGACTCTGTACACTACTACAGGTGGCTAAAGTGAAGTGTCTGACTAAAGTAAAGTGTTCTTATTAATAAATAAAGGTGGCTAAAGTGTTTAGCGTACAAGAATCTACTACAAGTGTCTAACGTTAAGTGTTTGCATACTGGTACAGGTGAAGTGTAGCTATTAAGTGTTTCACTATTACAGGTGGCTTTACTGCCTTCAGATTCTTGTGGAATATTCTAATGCGAAATTCCCTTAAAGGACAATATTCTATAAAAAATATAAACATACAGGTATCAAATTCACGCCTGCCATATTGGATATACCATCACAATTTTCTCGTGTATAGTAATGTGATAGATTGCCAATACATAAATTTTTAAAATATATTATGCAAAAAATAAGCGCAACAGTTGTGGCTTAATCCTCAACATCAAGCAGGGGTTCGAACCCCTCACTCTGCAAGTCGCTAGTGTCCTTGGACAAGGCACTTTCTCCAGTGTCTCTCTCCACTCAGAAGTGTAATATGGGTACCTGGAGGTTCATGTACAAATGCGCTGATTTATTTACTGCAGCAAATAATGTAATGAAATACTCCCCCAGGGAGATAATGCACGTGTTCCATAGGCATCATTCCAATGACTGGGGTAATAATGTGAAGCGCTCTGAGACTTAGTTGTGTAGAGCACTATATAAATATATATTATCATTATAATTACTAGTTTTGAAAACAAGGTATTGTTCCAGCTTCATAACTTGAAGGTAATGATTGAGAAAATAATGATCTCGCAATTGCAAGAAAGCAGAATGCAGCAGAATGTTGTTGTTCATTCAAAATGAATTCATCAAATCTTGACACAGGGCACTTTATGATTTGTATAATTATGTATAATAGCTTATTTTAAATATAATGCAGTAAGGGGTCGTCCAAAAACTATTTTAACGCAAGTGCCACGTTATCGCCCTTTTCACTATCACATCTACCGCGAGTTCGTTAATGAGGCAGATCAGGGAAGCATAAGATTGCTACCGCGGTACAGTAGGTCATGAATATTTATTAGCTGTAGTAATTATGACACAGTTGAACCGCCATATAGTACCCGCCAACTCAGCCTAACTTTAATGGCTGGACTAGGCCCTAGATCGTTTTTTGTTTTTTTTTTTTTACACTTGACTGTAACTGACTGGTGAAAGTAAAATATAATACAAAAATTGCCAACGTGCTTCATCAACCTTTCGCAGGTTCGTACAGAATTTGTCTCATACAGAATTCTTCGTAAACAACAACTTCTACCCCGTGGGTGACGTACCGCGAGTGCCGCAGTAAACAGAATGAGTTAGCTATCATGCATGTAGTTATTTCGTTAGCTCGTGAACGGTGAATATTAGGCCACGCCCATATGCCGCGTTAGTGAAAATCAGCGACAAAACAGCCGATAATGCGGTACTCGCATTAAAATAGTTTTTGGACGGCCTCTAATGGTAATGAAAAATTATCCAGCACCAGTTCCAGTGCCAATACCAGCACAACTAGTACCGGTGAGAGTACCGCTACCAATACTGGTATGTACCTGCACCAGTCCCTGTATTATGCAAAAGTATTAACTGTAGAAACATTGACAGTCCTTATGTGTATCAAAAACAATCAAGTGGTTACTTTTTTAGTTATTTTTAACAGTAAATTTCTATGTTAATGCAAGTGACTTATGGTATGGTATAGCTATGACACTAAATGGTTCTTTTGAAGATTGCAGAGGATTTTTTTTAGTGTGTGTTAACAGGATTTGAACCACAAGCCTTGGTACACACTGCACTGGCCGAGGCGATTAAATAGGGACCGTAATATGACAAGACACGTGCAACAAACTGTTTTCAATGCAGATCTGTTTAGACTGAACCAACAATCAGCAGGAAAACCAACAATC
This sequence comes from Anneissia japonica, assembly GCF_011630105.1. Classification (NCBI taxonomy): domain Eukaryota; kingdom Metazoa; phylum Echinodermata; class Crinoidea; order Comatulida; family Comatulidae; genus Anneissia; species Anneissia japonica. The sequence continues at coordinate 849,144 of NW_022753015.1, forward strand.
AGCAGGAAACGGGAGATTTTTATGCTGAGTTGACTGTTGGTCGAGGTAACTGTGGCCAACTTTAATTGGACTGTACAAGCATCTTAACCACCAAGCTAATGCTCGAATCAATTGGAATTGAATAATACTACTTTACTTTTATCTGCAGCATTCGTTAGATAAAAAATACAATCCTGAGGCATAATCAATATATTGCAAGTTATATTGTAGTATACAAAATATATCCACTATATAATCAGCGAATGCACTCTATGATTAGTCACTGCGTATGAGCATTACATGTCAATGCCAAGTAAATTGCAAACGGACAGACGTCTTAATGAGACAAGAGTAGAAATTTAATTTCTATATAATCACGCAACACCACAATGGTCATGTATAATGCAGTTTTTGTGTTAAGGTGTGGCTTAATTTAATTCATGCCTTTCATGCATTATTTAATATGGGTGGAATACTCATTAAAAATTCAGTGAATGCTGTGAGAAAACAATGATAATATCTATAGTATAGCAAGTTCAATTTAAACAAAAAAGACTTAAATAGGATGCAAATAATCCATATTCTGTAGAAAAATACAATTTATCACTTGTTTTATCAGTACTCTATTTAAGAAGGAACTTTTAATTTATAGCACAAAGCTACTTTATAGTAGCAATCTCTATAATCTGCCTTAATTCAAATTCAAAATGAAAATACTGATAAAGTGGATTATCAATTAAAAATAACAATTGTTTCAGTAAAGATTCAAATTATGAATCAATTAAAATGTATTTATAGATTTAATGATCTAAAAACTACTAAATTTTTAAGACATTAAAATTTAACTTAAAAATTGGTGGTAAAAGTAGATGCTAATGAGCAATCAGTCATAAAATTTTACATATAAAATATGAATAACTATGAAAAATATTAAGTAAATTGAACTTACAAATATATATGGAAGTGCACAATGCTTCATAATATCTATCAGACTGCATCACAATGTACTGTAGATTGATACAATAACCTGCAGTGGGCTTGTGTCAATAATTATTAACATTTTATGTACTGTATAATAATATCAAAGACAAGGCTATGTAGCACTGTTTGGTCAGCTGAACTATTGGTTACAGTTCACATTCACTTAGTAGCAAACTGTCTTCCCATTGGTCTATTAATATTATTCAAAAGATGCATTGCTTTTCATTGGTTCACATTTTATAAATATCCATCGTGAGGTAGTTTCGTTTGGTTTATTCTCATTATTGCAATATGCTTCTCATTGTATTACTTTATAACATGGTTCAAAAGAAAATAATTATTCTCATTGGTATCAAAATTGTTTCAAATGATGCCAAAACATATCATTGGTTACTTAAATGCATCTCATTGGTGTACCTAATCTGTTCAATTCTGAATTCTGAATCAGAATAATTACTGTAGCGAGAAAATGGGATTTATGATTGTGATCCAATTGTTTTTCATTTCAATGAATGTATACTGTACCATACAGTAGGTACTTAATCGCTGTTAATCAGTCACCATCTCATTAAGTGTGTAGACCTCTGCTTATATAAAGAAGCTATAAAATAATATCAGTATTTATTATGATCATAAAAAATATATTTTCCTTTATTACGGTAATATTAAATTAGGTATGGAATAACTTCTCCTTTAGAGGTATGATGTTATTATGCATGATTCCCACAAGTATTCAGCACAAGACCCTTAGTTTACAATTTGGTTACTACAGTAGACTCACTAAGCTAAGACTATTCCAAGTTTGCATTCATCTTATTCTCAATGTTTTGCAGTTCAGTATGCAATAAACAGGTTTAATAATACTAAATTAGATATTGAAAAAAAAAAACCCAAAAATACCTTCATTAGAGATATATTAAACTATGGTCTAGTTAGAGAAATACATATTTCCCATCAGAATACAAAATAAAGACGAAAAGAAGGAAATTATAATCATAAAAATAAAATCAAAAAGAAAAACAAAAATTTAATATTTACAATTGCACAAAAGTATTGCCATTGCTGTAATTGCAGCAAACTAACAGAAATACAACATTCTGTGATTGCTATTCAGATTACTAATATTAATATTCTAACAATAAATTTTGGTTATTAGATTTTATTTAATGGCCAAAATAAAGTTTATCTTAATTCATCATTGTAAGAAAACTCATACAATGACAAGTAATTTATAGTTGTTGATAAAAATTTAATAATAAGGTCATAAATTAATGGAATAACAACTTGTGTTTGAATAAATTTTTGAACAAATAATAATGTTCTTATTGAGTACTAAGCTATGGGCAGAAATCAATAACGTAAACATGCTTATAATTATACAGTTGGTGCGCACACAGTAATTAAACATGTTCTAAATGCCTACTTAAAACCTACTGAACCAAACTAATGTTTAAAGATCTGTTCTGAACAATTACAATGTGTTAGCTTAATGTTTAAGGTTTTTCTATATTTTAATACAGTTATACTTGCCTAAGTCGACTGTGCCTAAGTCGAATAAATTCTAAGTCAAATAATTTCTAAGTCGATCTTATTTTACATGCCAAATTGTTGTGTTTTCCATTATTTAACAATCTGTAAGTCAAATTTTATCTAAGTCGAACAATATTTCAATGGCATTTTGGATTCGACTTAGGCAAGTTCAACTGTAATCAGTAAAAATATTTAATTAAAACAAAGAATTGTGTATTTAGTGAAGAAGTATTACTTTACTTCTTAAATAATGACACAGATCTACAAAACTGTAGCTTTTGCTGATACAGACATTTGGTTATGAATATTCAAGATTATTTGCCAGTTACGGTCATTGCAAACAATAATTATCTTCTTTTAATTTTCAATTGAATATTAATATTACTAACTAAAAGTATATAAAAATATTTTCCAATTTCCTACAGGTATAAATAAAGCATACCATGTATAGATTTTAAAATCCAACTACAAAATTACTTTTTAAGGAGGACTGAATAATCATTTCATACAAAATGTAGAATCTTACCGAATAGTTTATTATTTTCAAGGGGTGTTTTAAATGAGAGAAATCAATTATTCTTATATCTAATTTCTGGTTTCATACTTCAGAGAATGAAATAAAAATGCATTAATCAAATTATGGTGGTTGTATAATGGAATGATTACGACATTGTGTGTGGTACAACTTTAATTTTCCAAGAACAAAATCTGCGAATCGAATAAACTGCGCATTGCTGCCTGCAATGTAATTTGTATGGTCGCATACACAGCAGTAAATCAAAACCGATCAGGAAATACTCATCATATTGCAGAAACGTATGTAATCCAAGTTAAGCAAAATCCTACTTGCTTTAGAACAAAATTCTCGCATCCTTCTCTTCATCTGTGAAGAGTACTGTATACTGAAATTCAAGGGAATGGTACAACGTCTGCATACAGCCAGATTAAATTCAACGCATTTTCTGCTTTGCAAGTGTATCGGCTCCTTTAAACTCTTGTTTCTACATCCATCAAATTATGCTGACGTCATCAGACTGTGTTCCTATGCTGTTATCTAATGTCTTTGCAATCTGATTAGCTGATTTATCCAGCATACTACACATTGCTAGATATTTTCTGATCAGTTCACTGGAAAATGAATGAAAGTAACATTTTCTATTGAAAATAAAACAACAATTTCATCAGGTTCTAAGAACTATAATGACATCCCCTATAATAATAGATCTTCTCTGAATCTCATCAGCGGGCTACTATATTTGGTTTTCAAGTGGATATTTTTCAAAATTATAGAAAAACAATCAGCAACAGCATAATTACAACAACAAAATAAACCTGACTGATATTTTCAATGACTGAAGAACCCATAAAATGCTGCATACCTGAACATCTGATCACCATCCATAATGATATCATTCCTGAGGTTACAATTCCAAACCACAAAATATGCAGAAAGTAAGGATTATTGCAATATACACAGCGGCACTGCACAGCTAATTTTTTCCAGAAGCAGAATTTCAGAAACACAAATGCAAACTACCAATATAAATACTTAAAAAAATTATACAAATACAATTAAATTTTTGAAAATCAACATGTAGAGTGATTCATGTAACTTCTGGTTTATACACCAAGGTAACTTAAATTTATTTTGCTATAAGGAAGTCAATATGCAGGTTATCTTCCACAGTGTTCTATCATTATTCATCCATCATTTTATACTGTTACTAAATTGACCAAGAAACAGATTAATCTGATTGAAAGCTGATGAAGGATATCAAATTATAAGCTAGAAAAAAAAACAAAATGAAATGTACATCAAGGATCTGGAATCCTACGATTTAGCAAGATGTTCTCTGCTCACACAATTTAAATCTTTCAACACATTGTGATCTATTTTTAGACAATAAATTAACAGTTAATTACATTACAGAGACAGGCCATCACACAGATGGTTCTTCCATGTTTACCGTACTATCACACAAAACACAGAATGGGATTTTATAGTTGTAAAATCAATATCAAAAATTAATTCAAATAAATTATTAATTGCATTTTAATATAAATATATTTAGCTTAATGTAATGGTCAATAAATAAACTGAGTTGATGAATGGATATAAACATTTTTTATTTTTGGACCATTAAGTATTACCATGAATCATATCCTATTATAAAAAGAACCCATTTTTTTCTAGAAATTCCCTTTTAAATTATTATTTAAAAAGTACCATTTGCATGGAAGTTGTTGAATTTAACTCCAAATATTTGAAATTCAGCATTTTTTTTTTGTCTTTCTGGACATCTGATGTGTTATCTTTAAAATTTAACCGAACCATGGTGGGGCTGAGGTGGGTATGGACTGAAATTACCCTTTTGTGAAAAATTAGAACCCACCTTTACAAATCCTGCCTATAAGTTGAATGATCATCACCATTACCAGTGTCACCTCCACTGTGCCTAGACAAAACCAATTAATTACCAGTGTCACCTCTACCGTACTTGGCCAGAACCTACCGTACCTGCATACCTGCCATTATTTGACAGTCAAAAGAAGGTAGGAATTTAAATTAAATTTGGCACATAGCGCCAAAATCGGGCGAACACCTGAGCAGTGTAGTGTCTCCTCCCATGACTTGGGTCTCGGCTGCCTAGAGAGTCCCTGGTGAGGTCAAGAGGGATACTTAGAGGGAGCTTAGAGGATTTAATCTAAAGGCCCACATAATCAATTTTTCAGGTTGTAAAAGAAAGAAATACAAAAGGAATTATTTAATATTGTCCTTTATTTACACTGTACAATACTTCGTTCACAACTGCTCTGCAAACTGCGGCTATGACAGTGCCTTATACTGCATGTTGTAGACTTAGCTTTAGCTAGCAAGTCACCATCTGGAGACCAAGAATAACATGGCATGTCTGAACATACAAAAATGCTTATTTTAGTTGCCAAGGGATCACAGAGTGTTCCTACCACCATGTGTGTCTTCGTACAATGGTGCTGGCATGGTCTTCACTGTCTCTTCAAAGAGAACTTCTGGTATGAATTGTGATTTTATGGACACACATTCCCCCAAAATGCATCCACACAGTGGCACTTGGCATCCTGATACAGTTAACTGCAAAATTCTCTGCACGAAGCCTCAGGAATTAACTTTAGTGAAAACACACTCCGGAACAATTCAACTACTGTTTCTTCAGTACTGAATTCAGGGATGTCTATTCTCTTTTGGCTGTATCGATCACTACATAGCATACTGATTTTGTCTTTCAATGGAAACTTCGTCATCATAACTTAGGACATTTATGTCTGACGTTTTCTTTTAATTGTTATACTTCTCATGTTTCAGATGTTTTTTTTGTTAATTAGCTGCATGGCTCCAAATCCGATAAACAGTCCAATACCATCTGTGCCTTCTGTATACACTTCACTCAACATTGAGGTCCAGCGCAGTATCCAGACATTTAACCAGAACCACTATGATCATAATCAAACACTACTGCCAAGAGGGGGATCAAGCAGTGCAAGTGCCTTGGGGGGCCCTGAGACAAAAAACAATTTTTTGATCTACAGTACAGTACCGTGTCTGTATCATTTGAAGGACCTCAGCCGGCGTCAGACACTCGCGTTTTGGACTCCGGCAGCTAAGCTTCCTTGGGTCGCTCTTGGCAACACTGTAATCAATATTACTACTACAGTATTTGATCAGTTACCATCACCACAAGCCAATATGTTATAATATAGTTCAAAATCATAAATACTATAACATTAATTGATTTACCAGTATGACAAATACTGATAGCTAAAGGCATTAACATTGTTTAAGGTGTTGCAAGAGCTATAAATGATGGTACAGTGCCACAAGGCAAAGACATTCCATAACAAGAACATGTTACAACAGGTTTAGTCAGCTTGCTATTCCTTAAATTTATGTTGAAGAATAAATCTGATGCATGAACATACAGTACAGCTTGTAAGGCATTTTTGACTGGTCAGGGTTAACTAAGAATAGAATTAATGAGTTATAAGGCAGATGGCCTACAATAAGTACATTGCCGTATCAAGATGCTTATGTCAGGAGCATACAGGAATGTTTTTATATTTTCTTAATCACTTGAGAAAGGTTATTGAAGTTTATGATTTGAAAAACATAGGTTCAATCACCATTCAATATTAATTACTTCTGAATCAGATGTTATGTTACTCAATTATTCAATGCATAATTACCTCCGCCAAGGAGGTTATGTAATCACTGCTGTCTGTTAGCAAAAAAAAAAAACACAAAAACAAATGAATGGATTATCATAAAATTTAGTGGAATGGTACATTAAGCCAAATGAAAAAATATACTTGTTAATTGTCACCGCCCACCCCTTATTTTCTAGTACCTCTATTTTTTTTTTTTTTTTTTTTTTTTTTCAATTTTTAAAATTTTCAAATGATGAAAATTGACTAAAACCTGCCAATAATCGGCGGAAAATGATCATTTTTATTCAGCTTGAGCACATGGAGCAAGCTGTGAAGTGTGCCATCAAACATCATACAGTACAGTAAGTGTGTTGTTTATTTCACAGCAGCCCAGAATGATTCAGCACATATACTTGACAGAAGTCACAGACGATGCGATCGGTAGTTAGTAGGCGTACATCTTTAACTTGCCTGTTTTTAGAAATACACAATATCTTAAATATGATAATAATACTGTACAATGAAGACAAATAATAGATTAAGATTTAAGCGTTACACCATCTAGGCAGCCTGAGCGAGGAAGACAAGACGATTCACACACAATCGTACGTACTGTTGGCCTATGAAAATATTATACAAACAAATCTGTTTTACAAGTGACTAGTTTCCTTGGTTTGACAACGAACAGTACATAAAATTTAATTCTGTTATGGCCTATTTCAATCAAAGTTTAGCTTGCCACCCATGCAATTTTTGAAGCAAAGAAATCTAGGCCTAGGCCGGCAAAAAATGAATGAATGCCATGCTCTTGCAATTCTGGCTCAGCAATACAGTCGGCATAATTGGTGTATTCAATGGTTTTCTCAATATTTAAAAAAGATGTACTGACTAACTTGTATAATTTCTTTTATGTACAAGCCTTAAAAGTGATGTAAACTGTTGTCAATGACCGTGCAGAAATATAACTCAATGATAAAAAAAAAAATTTTTTTTAAACCATCCACCACCAACCCCCCCCCCACACCCCCACAACCACTGAAAATTTCTGAGGGTGACGCTTAACAAGTATTTTTTTTTTATTTGGCCTAATAATCAAATAAAGACACCATTCAATTTTTGGAAGAAAAAGGTCAACGGCATAGAAATTTGATTTTTTTACCTCAAGCATAAAAGAAAATAATGCTATTGCCGCTCGTATTCAAACAGCGCTCTAGAAAACAATGTGCCCTAAATAGAAGGGCGTTTCCATTATTATTATTATTATTGTTTCACTCGTCATATACGGCTTGCGTATTATTGTTATTCAGGCACAGGGCAGAGGTACATAATACCGAAAGTGCTGAAGTTGCCAGCGATGCCCAATTACCAATTCTGAGATTCAGAGATTTATACACTCTAGGGAGGGACTGCTCTAGTTTTTAATGTAAGTAGCTTGGTGGTTAAGATGAATGCCTTCCATTCCCAGGGTCTCGGGATCAAACTTTGTTACAGCAGTTTTTTTTTAACTCATGACTAAAATAGTTCCATTTCCTACATGTAAGCCTCATATAAAGAGACTGTTATAAAGCATCATTTTATTGCTTGCTGTGAAAGTCATTTTTAAATACCGCATATACAGTATTTGAATAAACGCCCCCCCCCCCCATACAGCCCCATTAGGAATAAACGCCTCCCGTGAATAAACGCACTGAGGCTTTCATTTGTTTCTCAAATACTGTAAACGCCTCCCACCCCCCACAAAAAAAAAAAAGTGACTGTAAACAAATCTAACGGAAGTATGTTGGAGATTGGAAATGGTGGTGTAACTGTATTTCTATAATGTTTAATGTATATTTTAACAACATTAAATTGATTAAACTTTGTAATTTATTTTTTATAATTTGAGAAAAAAAACATTTTTGAAATTAACTTGCTCATTTTAAAGTAACATAAATAATATATTATTATTCAGATAAATATTATCAAGTTACATAGAGAGAGGTTTTTTGGCTCAATAGGGTACAATTATCGGTTATCTTGTAATTTAGTCTGCTTGCCTCTGTTTATTCACCTCTCTCCTTGATCCATTGTTTTACCTGAGGCTTATTATTTTACTGTGTATTCAGATTTCATTGCTTGTAAAGCATCCACCCTCTATTGTCCTGCCTGTATATACCCGTATTCATATTTTTATTCTATTTGTACATTCACCTGGCGATGCCCACTTTGTGGTCGGAAGCCTGTGCAATAATAAAATTTTAAAAGTTTGAAAAGTGTTGTCTGTCTTTAATTGACTGTTACAGAAATTAATGTATCTAACAATGTTTACTCAACTTTTTACAGTGGGAAAAAAAACATGAGTCGAGTGGCTGAGCGGTAAGGCAGGGGCACCGCTAGCTACAGCCTTAACATCGGCGCTGGTTCCAGCCGCTCCTTGCCCATGGTTCAGTTGGTAGAACCAAGTCTTCTCAGATAAGAACATAAAAAGGAGGTCCAGCGTATATATCTGGCTCGTGCGCACTTTAAAGAACCCACTACAGCTACTACGTTCTCACTTCTACACAGTAGACACATTGAAAGCAATTAAAATAAGCGTCAGACAAGGTTCATACCATATTATCCCCAACCATGAACAATCGAGAAAGGAATTTTACTGATGTGAGTTCGCCAGATTTTTGTACATAAAAATTAAAAAATAAAGGAATTAAAAAAAAAAATTTTTTTTTAATTGGTAAGGCAGAGAAAATGAATGCACGAGGGGGCAAGAAACTAGTAAATTTTTTTTGTGGCCTAAAATGCTGGGGAAAACAGGGTCAAGAGTACACGGGTCTGCGACATTACCGGACATGTAGGCAGCCCCCTTGACGGTGCATTTTAAGTGTTTGACTGTCCGACATCTACTGTGTACATGGGTGAGTTAATTCATTATGATTTTCACATGCAAGACAAAATGAATAATCATTTCTTACAATGAATTAAGTAGATCTATACTAGAAAGGTCAAAGTTCAATATACAGCATCCAATTCTTGCCCATAGCACTGACCCTTGTCTCTGCCTTTTTTGATGATTGTTTATTCAGGTACCAATTAATTCATGCAATATTAGTCCAGCAATAATTCACAAGAACAAACCAAAAATATACAGTAAGCAATGATCAAACTATATTACTGACAGACAGTATTCACTGAAAAAGGAAGATCACCAGTTACTTTTTTGTCACACAAATACTTTTATTTAATATAGGCCTATTATTAAAATACAGGTAGCAACTATTCCTGCTTGTTGCACTCAGTGCAAGACAAGACCCCCACCTGAGACTGTATATTGACAGGGGATACCATGAATATTAAGAAATTAAGTTAGTAAGAAAGTACTAAAAACCAATTTCCAGTTTGGTGGAGTGGTAAGGTAACGGTTTTCCTATCTCGAGGTCAGGGTTTCAATCCCTTGCTGTGCATTTAGCTTGAGCAAGGCACTTTATCTGCATTCCTTCCTCTCCACACAGGAGTATCAGTAAATTGTAGGTACCTGATTGGGATTGTCCAACTATTTTTGATGTAAATTGTTATAATAAATAACAAGATAATCCGAGATTTTATAATCGATATAGTCGATCTGCTCCATCCACCAAACGAGGGTGAGTTTGCACGCCATCCGGACCGCTTCAAGTCCGCCAGCTTGAAGTTGAGTGGTCAAACCGCTCAAATCGGCCTGTGGTCGGTCAGCTCGAGTTGGCTCAGCATAGGCAATGACTTGGCTTAATGTTTCGCTCGTGTTGGCTCTGTCTGTTGTGGCCGAAAAATATATAAATATGTTCTAAAATTTGCATCTTACTTCAGATCAGCAGCAAATTCGAGGACTGAGATACATGTAACATTGTCAATGTGTGAAAGTTTGAAGTAAATGGGTCCAGTAGTAGAAAGAAACACACACACACACACACACAGACGCGTGCTCCGCAATACCCTTGCCTCTCTATTGGAGGTAAAAATGTTATGTTCTATGTTATATTCTGGTATATTTTATTAAATCATCATGGCATAGTAAAATTAATTGAGATGATTATTACACCACACGTCTATGTAATTTTACTACAATGTCTGTTCCTATGATTTGTCTTTTCTGGGTTTTTTTCAGTGTTTATTAACCATCTTTTCTCTGTTTTAATTGATGTAACATTCCAAAAGACAAATTTCTAATTTGTATTTTAATTCTGGACAATAAAACATTTTGAATTTGAATTTTTGAATGCCTTTGGTGTTAATTAATTTGATACCTTAATAGTACTGTATGGATTTAAGCATATCTTTTCTTAGTTAGAATTTAACTAGTCAAAGGGCATGGTATGTGTGTATTAGGTTTACTAGTTACTCTGGGTATACTGTAAGGCCACATCCACCCCCCACCCCCTTTTCCTTGATTACAAAATTGCAAAGGTAAAAACCTGAAGCTCTGGGCTCGCAGGCTAGAGTTCCCAACCTTCTTTCAACAGAAATAATGCGACAAAAAAACATAAATTAGTGCAGGCAGGCGAGGACTTGTGCAACTACATTAATTGTTTACATTGCTTTTAATGCAATTATTTGTTTAGAGTGTACTGTACATTCATTTCAATACTTCAATACACTTGCTCGTGCTTTTATTAAGTACTTATTCCCCAGTTTGATGGCAGAGCAAATCAATGTATCTAGTTTTAATATTGCAGCAGTATTAAATGTGACCCACTTTTGCAAAAAAAAGGCTCTTGTCTCAAAACAAGTTCTCATAATCTCGAAAGCTCCGATGAGGGCAGTATAATAGAGCCAGTAGAGTATATTGGCCCTAAAAGCCAGCCTTAGAAAAAGATATATTAATCAATCAGCCGGGTGTTTTAGAGCTTCTAATCGGAGCGAAAAATGAAAAATTAGATTATTTAAAATCACTGTCATCAGAGGTCATATGCTAATAATTGATAATTGTTAAAAACAAACAAATGGCGAAGATACGATAATTTTCTATATTTTCCGTCCAACATGCATCGATAATGTTGGTAAATACATTTTAGCTGATTTGAAGACTTTTCCTTGTTTGATGATTAGCACCTGGTTTGCCAGAGTTGATTACTAATAATGATGATAAATATAGGCCTAAACAAAAGAATGTGAAATACCAATTTATTCATATTGACCCACAGCATACTTTTTATGAGCTTCCCCAACAACCTTACCAACTAAATTTATTAAAAGAACATGAAGAAAACCAACAGTTTATTCAAAATAGACTCATAATGCTCAATATTAGCTCTTCCCAGCAATCTTTTCATCTAAATTTACTTTACATATGAAATTCTGATATAAAATTCTGCTTTAGCGCAAAAAAAACAATGTATTCAAATAGACTAAATTGTTGTTCTGTACTAGCTCTCACAACTATCTTTCCACCAAAAAAAAATGTAAAATTCTAATTAAAAATTCTGCTTCCCTAAATAAACCTTCCACCTATATTATATAAAGATTACATTCTCATATAATATGTAGAATACACAGTATAGCAATCAAATAAATTACTTCACATTTTCTGTTTATTTATACTTCTCATCAGCTCTGCAAAATTATGTAAAACGAGATGTGTTCACATTATAATGATTTGAAATTATACTGTACACGGCAAACAGGAAAATTAATACATTAGAATTTTGTTTAATATGAGGTATGCTGGCTTCGGTATTATAATTTTTATTGCAGCGGACGATGATGAGAGGCTGTCTTGATGAAAATGATCTATCCAAAATTGAACATCGAACTAATGAGACGACAATGATTTATCTACTTTATATATCCAAGTTTTGTATGAAAAGAATTTCAAATAAAAATATTTGATCTAAATATTCAGCTGTAGTTTCAATGTATTTCGAATTTCAAATTTCCATATAACTCATTATAGTAAACTCAGTAAATTTTGGTTTGGGTAAATTTTTAGTTGACCTTTTGACCTTACATCTATTTGAAAGTACCATTTTGTTGCAGGTGATTTTTTTTTCATAATTATATAATAGTTATATATTCTCTATAAATGAACTGAATTATGTTTATAATTCAAATTAATGAGAAAATTAATATTTACATAAACTAAAATTGCAACAGTGGACAAACTTACTGTATGTAGGGTACAAAAACTGCAAATGTTGTAATTAATACTGTATTTTAATCATAATTTTCATAATTAATATTAATAATTAATCATTTCATTGTATCTACTGTAATTCAGCACTATTTTTTAATTAATTGAAGAAGATTTACTATGAAGCTAAGAATATACATCCATATGGTAAGATAAACAAGTATACTCATAAAGTGTTAATAATGAGATCAATATTGCGAGTAACTTAGGTATTAAGAACATGTTCTTACGATGAATAAATAATCGTTGTTAAAGGCAATCAGTCACAGACTGAGACATAGGCTTCAAATGATGTATACGTAACTGTTGTAGTTTTACACCGTGTAGTTTAACACTAAAAGGTGCCTGATGGGATATTTATATGTCGTTTGGGATAACCGATGCAAAGTTGCTGAATGAACCATAACTAACTACAGCGCTCACTCATTCACGTTACCATGACAATCAATAGTCTCATTATTCTGATTTATTACTGATTTGATTTTACCTGGTGAGAAAAATTTTAAATGTTGTAGTCACAAAAAAAGACATTTTCAAAATCATATCATTATCATCCATATTTTTCTAAAAACTACTATATAATTTGAAATATTAAATTATCACTTGTTTTGTGTTGATAATATAATAACTTAATTTATCATTATTCATAAATATAAAAATAACATTATTTCATCAATAATTTTAATATTATACTACTGTAGTTTTATTTTATGTCACCCAATACTTAATTATTGTATATAAATCATACTCCCGTAATATGGCATCAGAAATGTTTAACTTTACTGCAATGAACAGTTTTATATCATTGTATTATAACTTTCCTGCAACATGTCACCCTAATTCCTGACCCCAATATTAAACATCAACCCATCCACATCAGCCTACACCCTTGAGTTCAGCAAGGACTATTAACCGAGTGGAGTTAAAGAACTTGGTGGTTTAAAGATGCTTGCCTTCCAATCTCAGGATCCTGGGTTCAATTCCTCTCAGTTTTGCAGGATTTTTTCTTGACGACCAAAAACAACTCCATTCCCTAAACTTCATATTGAGATTTAGTTTATGTAAAGCATCATGTGTGTATGTTTGTCTTGTGAAAGGGAATGTCGCCTACAAGTAGGACAGTGATATTCACTAATGACAGTCCTTGGTGCATAAGTTAATGTGAGCCTAAATTAACCAAAAAAAAACAACAAAAAAACAAAAACAAAACAAAAAAAACTGGTTAACACAGCAACGATGTATACAGTACAGTAGTATACCAACCTACTCCTGATGGCTCCAGTACTACTGTAGATACCAACCCATTCGATCCTCTACTACAGGTATACCATTACCAATATATTCCTGATAATGTACAGTAAGTCTGCCTACGCCCCTAAATCAAGCAGCACATTGTGGCTATCACATAGGTCTATTATTATATGAATTATTATTATTATCTATTTATTTATTACATATTCGGCACAACATATTATTATTATTATATTATGTTGTTTGTTCATAAGGTATATACATCTCCCATCCGTGACAAAAAAATTGTTCCCCCTAGTAATTACTATTACTATAATGCACTGTACAGCACATCCCTCGTAATTCTGCCTCTATCCTTGAGTTACTTTGCTTGGTAAGCGTGGCACCAATAAATTACTGTTAACACCCCCATCACAGAAAATCGTCCACCCCAAATTCACAGCTTATTGACATTCAACAATTGGTAAGTATATTGGAGATAGAGTAAAGTAGATGTTCAACCAAAAAAGATATCATCCATCATAGTGAGATACTTGCTGTTCGTTGCATGCGAAATAAATACAAATAAATTCTGTTTGTGATCACTTTTTAAGATAGAAAGTAAATAAATGAATACGTATGAAATTAGCCTTCGTATTCGGGTATATTTATTGTGTAAAATTCACATAGAGAAACAGTCCATTGCAGCATATATGCTAAAATGTGTGACTGGAAAAAATTACAAAATTTAAGTATAAAAGTTAAAAACTGGCAATTACAAATTTACAAATCATTATTAAAAATATAGTGCAATATTAAAAATTACATTAGAAACATTAGGTAATCGATGCTATCGCGTCCAAAGAAGGTTGCATCATTAAATGCATGAGGTGTGGCAACACACTGGTGCATGGAGCTGTAATATCCCGCCCACCTGTTCACTTTAATTAAATGTCAAGTTCATTTCCTATTCAGTTTGTGTAATTTTGGATGCAAGGACAATTATTAGTACATTATAGACAAAGGGATAGTTTTAGCAAATATTATACCATCGGTACCGTATACTGTATTCTTGCTTAAGACGAGGCTTTAAACAGCAAATTACGATCGAAAAACAGGGGTCAGTTAAACGCACTTCACAATACAACTTTTCGATTTAAATCAAGTTTCGTCTTTTGTGTGGATCATCCATAACACAAAAATTTACTACTGAAACGAAGCCGTACGAACTGTAAGAACTGTATGAATGAAAGCAATTTTGAATGCTGGGAAGTAGCATTTTTATGATTTAAAAGCCAATAAAATGATATAATTATAGGTAGGCCTATTTGGAAGATTAGCCCTACAATTTGCTCAGTCCTTAGCCAGCTAGATGCAGTATCAAGACAATCATGAGCAGCAAAGAGTAGGACTTCTGACAGTGACATACAAGAATCGTCCAAAAATCTTCTCAAACTCAGGGTGGTCTTATACGTAGATTACCTTATACGCGAGAATATACGTTTACTTTCATATACAGCATGTGCAGTAAATGCCTTAAATTTTGTTGACTAACAATCTATCTCAGCTGTTTACAAGACTTCAAATTTGTATTTAGTAATAAGAAAAACAAGTTAATATTTGAGTAATTTATAAGATATGATTTACAAATTATTTTTCACATCTTTCAAAGACAAGACTGGAACTGAAGCAAAGCATTAGGTAAGTAATCTGCGAATCAACTTCTTTCTGTTACTCATAATTATAATTGCGCCAAAATATATTAAAAATGCTGTAATGTATACTTCATGCTAATTTTACTTCTGAATAAATTAAATTATTTAATAAGAAAACCAAGGTTATTTGTGTAAAATGTACGTTGATTTTGAATTTAAAAAAAAGTGTTCAAGATAAAAACAAACACATACAGTATTTTGTTTTTAGAATTCACAAAATACAAGGCTAACTCTTATAAGCTAGAAAAGGAGAAAAAAAAAACACAGGACAAGAAACACATGAAGACAGAATAATTTAGATTACATAAAGAATCATTTCAGAGTGGACAAGGTGTTGCTTCACACTTCGCTTGAAACAAGCGAGATTAAATTCATCAAGGTAACCATCCTCAGGGAGGGAATCCCATGAAGCCGTGTCTCTAGGAAAAACCTCCTTTCAAATTGTTGGTTCTACACTTTAATTTCATTGAAGTAAGATGGTGAGAAGATTTTCAGAGCCTATGTGGCACGACCAAATGCTTTTGATGGTGTATTTTTAACATTGTATGCATACTGTAACAGCCAGGATACAAGCAGGCTTGGTATATTTTAATAGGAGACTTGAAATGGGGGTGCTAATGAGGAAGGGTGCGAAGGTGGAGTGGGGGCTCAATGATTAAGTTAAGGGGGTGGTACATGTAGGTTGCAAGAAAAATTGAACAGGGACGGATTGCTATAAGCGGTCTTCAGACGGTCTTAATGGTTAGCCGGCTATAATCGTGATGTCACTACTGGTCTATGATTATAGACCATTGCTATACCACGGTCTAACCAGTTAGCCGTCTTAAATTTTAAAGCCTACTCGGAAGAGGCTTAAAACGGTCGTAAATCATTTTCATCATGGCGTTCTGCTGATTAATTCAACAGTGCAATGGCAAGACCTAGGCCTAGATCGTCAAAGTCAGAGAATCGAACAATGAATACTCCGCACACTTCTCAGCGGCTGTAAAAATAGGTCTACAGCGTTTATTTACATTCATTTCGATACATTTGCGTGCGCGAGCACGCATGATGTCGCCCTCAATCTTTCGTTACCAGGGAGTGTTTGTTTGCGCTTCAATACTCAAAGCGGATAAAGCCGGCTTTATTCGAGAAGTTAAGACTACCAGTTAAGACCGTTTTATAGCAATCCGCCCCAGTATTTGCCATGATTTGTTTGGGCTTTGGACATTTCCATATCAAACATTTCCAATGATTCGAACACATTCTGTTAATTAAGACATGCATGGGGGAGATCTAGAATTTTTCAAATGGGGAAGAGGACACTAAAGTTAGAATATGGGGATGGACAAGGCCCTTAGTAATGCTACCACTGCTTCCATTGGATACTCCCCTGATATACTCAGCACAATGAAATCACAACAAACAATAATATTTTTAAAACCAACAAGGTTGACTTCAGCCGACCATAACATGAATACCAAACGAATTAATATCTTTAACTCTGAGTCTCAAAGAAGTCAAATCAAATCCTTTGATTTTAAATACTGCATGTGGTCTGTAAGACATTTCATTTATAGTATTGTCTATTATTATAATGGTATCGATGTTAATCACAATTTTTAACAGTTACACTAAGACTGAAGATGGCATACCAGTAAGTTGAGATTTGACATCTTGCTTTTTAGATTGCAGCCAGCATGAGTACCCACGGCTACCGACATCAAACGAATTTAACCAGTCACTGTGGTAACATTGATTATTGGCCTAATCATTGTATTTGTATTCTTAAATTTACAAATACAATCGACAAAGTGATAAATAGAATCCAGCAGATTCGTAATTTCGATCAGATCTTAGTTAATTATATGATGTATTTTCTTGACGGCTTTGATACCCAGCTTACACACAGACACAGTCGAGTGCTGCATTACAAAAATAATGTCAAGGGTAGCGTTTTAAGACGAAATAAAACAATGACTTTCTAAACAATAAGCACGATATTTACTTACCGTAAAAATGATTACATAAATTCAGAATCAAATACTGTATATTCGGCAATGTCTGTTTATCATTTTTCACAACATTCCAAGCAGAGACAGGCCAACTTTTCAAAGCTCATTCATCTGGCGCGATGTCAAAGGCCGGTGAAATTTCATACGTGACATTACCATGCAACGGCTGCAAAACCCCTATAGCAAGTTTGAGCGCCACTACAATAACAGATGGCGCTATTACAATTTTGAAGCGTGCCACTGTTAAAAAAAGTGTAGTTTTGAATGAATTACTATTTGCTAAAGTTGCTCTCAATCCGACTGAATCAATTTACAGTAGTCATAACAACACAGACAAAATCTAGAAACCTTTATTTGGAACACCTGTTCAAAAGTATATACACATCTCCGAAGTGCTTCATAAATCAATCAATGATTGTAATCATATAACGCAATTTTTTGTTCAATTTACATGGTAATTCTAAAATGTACCCTTACCATTCTTATTTTTACAGAAGCGATATATCGCTATTGGCTGAAAATACAAATGCATGTAGACTAATGAATATTATAAATTTGCATAGCTGCATTATATATATAAACATCACGTTATATTTTCAATGTATATATATATATATATATTATATATATATTATATATATATATTATATATTATATATATTAATTATTTAAATACATAGCACACACCTAGCACTCTATGACCTTTAACTAAATCTTTTAAGTAAAATTCATTTGTGGACAATAAAGTTAGTATCTATTTTTGACATCTTACATGCTAAATTTAAAAAGCGTGGTGAATATATTTTCATAATCTATACAGATACTATTTACTTCATGTCATTGTACGCGAATATTCCAATCAAATTCACCATTGATAAAAATTTATCATTAAAAAATATATGATTGGAATTTATCAATGTAAAATAAAAACAAATTATATGACGGTTTATTTTAATAAAAAGCGCAGCTTCAGTGTTGAGAGTCCCCATTGTTACTGTCGTGTTTATAAGGATATCCTGGCGTAGGCCTATGTTATAAACGAAATCGTAGATCTCATCCTGTTCCGCAATTCAAAATCAACTTTTTGAAATATTCTCAAGATTTTAAGGTTTTTGTTTGTGCAAAATGCAATTTATTTCATGAATGGTAATACTATAAAATTAAATTTGAAAAATAAAACAGTAATAAAGGTCAAAACAAAAAGATAAAACATTTCTTGTCATGTTCGACCTTTTCAAAAAATATAGTTCAATATATCGCCTCGCCATATTAAATGACATAACGACCTACAAAAGTTTAAATATTTGGTTAAGTAGCAACGTCAAAACGAATAATACTTCTTGTAAAATTTGTAATTCTTGTATTTATAACAAAATTACTCCAAAATAATTGTAGCCTTATTGTAACTGAATCTCTGTGCTTTGTTTCTTAGTTGCCATTTATAATATTAGCATTGTCATTACAAGAGGAATCCAACGAACGTGCAAGATTGTATATCTAAAAAACTACCTAGGCCTATTACACAAGCCATATCATATCATGTCATATTATTTATTTCCATCATTTCACATTTACAAATACGAACATAAAAATACAAAAATACAAAACGACTCAGCAGAACCTGGTATTGCCCATCTGTCTGGGAGCTCCCCAGTACCAACCGAAGAAACAAAAACATGTAACAAAAATATTAAAATTATTATTTGCAAAGCACTTTAAAAAAAAAACTATGTAACTATGTATACGATCTATCTATCTATCTATATGTATTCTGTTGATAGATACAAGTGCTCAGTAGTAGTGACGTAATGCACAATGATTTGAACGTCACAATTCGGAATAAGCAAAACTTTGTTGTATGTTTGTTTATGTCGATTGATCTTACGGGCATGCGCAGTTCAAACTACGAAGTGGCTTATTGTCTTTCTTAAGAATCCTGCCATCCCATAACAGGCTTACCAGTAAGCCCATTTAGGATTTCAAATTCCCAACGTCATTTTAATTTTGGCTACCAAACTTTGATGTGATTATAACAAAATACAAGCGGTACTTGTCGTGGTATCGTCGCCGTATTTACCGCTTGTCATTTTCTTGAGTGGTTCCCGCTTTCCAAGATCATCCAACGGTACTTGTTCTATATAATCATCTTTGATATCATTGTTGTTGCCCGTCATGCTGGTATCTGTGAGAATCTGAAAAAAAACCCAGAAAGCAAACGTTATTTCACTATTGGGCAATGAATTTTCTATTGTTTCTTTGCTCTATGGTTTAGGTAACCATGGAAGTTCGGCCCTGTAAAGATATACCCATTTTCATGGTCAAATGAGAGTTGTTTTTAGAAACAGACGTTAAGAGGGAAAATATAGAGTATAAATTGATCATCAATCAGATTAGCAGACGCAATAGTTTGCTACACCCAGAGTGAGTCTATCCAGGACACTCCCATAGTCTCAAATGCATCCTTCTAACGGGCTATTGTCTGATTTCTGCCATATTGATGTGATGCCCGACTATTATTTTTTGGCTATATCGTCTGACATCATCGAGACAGAGCTATATAATAGTGATTATCTGAGCAATATCTACGTGATTATGCTGGTCGATGCATGCTGGCGGGGATGATATTATTAAGCATATGGCAAAGGCATGTAATAGTAGGCCCTACGTTTTCCTCATCGCGATATGAACTTACCTCTGTTTTTTCAAAAGGTGCTATGATTCGTGGTTGCTTTCCCTAGGATAAAGGAAATATGAAGTATATTGTACATTTCTTTGATTTTTCGTTTGTTCTGAACTGTCACTTAGAAGGCAAAACTCCGGTAGCTTAATTGATTAGTCGGGTAAATGGGTGCGGCCTTAGGGTTTGAACGGTCTTACCCTCATTATCATCATCATCTTTACCACTACCATTATGTTCATATTCATCACGCTGCATCACCCTCTGTTCCTCCTGCTCTTCATCATCAACATCATTAGATCAGTAGCATTATTATTATTAATTATTATTATTATCATCATAATCATCCACCGCACATTAGCTACCATCGCCATATTCTCATTAAAGGAAAAACAATTAACCAATATCCTACCATTCTTTTCATTAATTGATTACTTAGTAACTCCACGAGTTTTTCGATATCTGGATTTGGTGATTTAGCCAAACGATCTCGGGCTGTCTGTAATGCTGTCGTTTCATACATTTGCTCATCGGAATCATAGTTCTGTTTTATAAATTTTAAAAATATAAAAATCATGAATAAAGTAGTTTGCGTGACAGTGGTTTTGGGCTGCTTTTCTGTCTTTTGGACAACTAAGTACAGTACCTACTATTGTCTTCTTTGTGTCTTTTTTAGCCAGAATAGATAATAATACATCAAGATTGAGGGCGGTATATATTATGACAGTTTTGTGGTATCCCCCTCTCTAGTTGTGTTTCTGGTTATATTTAATCTCAAGTATCATATCACTTGGTGTACTTCAAACTTAAACTAGACCAAGGGCTAGACCTACTATTAAAGAAATTGCCATAAAATAATGGGGAAAACAACACCCAACATTAGCATATCAATTTAAAAAAATTAAAATAGATCAAAAATATGCGCTTACAGGGGTCTCGCCAGCTATACTTAAGAGTGGCGGGACCACCACACTTGGGCGAAAAACGAAATGACCGCGCCACGCTTAGGCAAAATAAGTAAAAATTGCACCACGATTAAAATATTATCGCCACGCTAAAAATATGTACTCTCTTTTTCAATCTCATTTTTGTACGCAGCCTGCGCATGCACGAAGGTACCTGTGAATTTAGGGGGGAAGCCACTGGTCGATGCTAAATATTCGGCTGGATAGGGTGCGGTTCCGTACCGTAAAGTAAGCGTGACGATCGTAGTATGCACTGAAATGTCCGTTTTGTGTAAAAAAATTGTGAATAACCAGCCGTGCGCGAGCATAACAACTAGCACAGGCTAGAACTGCTTTTATATTTAGGCCAGCATGTAACATTGTCTAAATTTCAATGAAGCCAACTCTTGGGTTACAATCTTTATTTGGGGGATATAGTAATGTTGCTGGGGAAAATGCAGGGGGTGGAGACTGTGCGATCACACCCCCTAAATTGTATTTATTTATATGAATTACCGGTAAGATTTTTAAGGTATGAGGGTGCAATTTCCGTGTACCTAGAGGTCCATATTCTCAAAATTTCCCACCTCAACCCCAACCACATGCTGGGGCCGAGGTGATGTGAACTTACATGGACCCACTACCTCCTACTCCTGCATCCGCCTATACAATACGATAAAAAGACACTCAGTAGAACAAATCATAGTTATAGGCCTATATAGCAATCAAGAGTCGGACAAAATATGAAATATTGGATTCTTACTTGAAATATTGTATCCACGTCTGCTCCCTTTTCTATTAAATTTCTAGCAGTGTCAATTTGATTGACGTATATGGCAAAGATTAACACTGATTGTTGCATATTACTTGTGCTATTCTGCAGAGAGAATCATAACTAACCTCGTTTTCAAATCTACAAGGGCAGTAATTTTCATTCCTAAATATCTTTGACAAAGTTCAAAAAAACATTTTCGTGCCTTCCCTGCATGCCAACATTACAGGCAGCTTACGTATCGTACATGAGAACAAACATATGGCATTATCAAGATCTAAAACTACATATTGTTTTTTTTAAGTCTGTTAAAAATTAAAATTCGAATAGGCTCAGTAGCAGATCCAGAAGTGGCAAATGGGACACTCTCCTCTCACCAACCAAGTATGATAGGGCATATCATCATTCAGTTAAGAGTAAAATGGCTAAAACTCAGAAGCTTCTGGAAGGCATAGGCCCTAGCCCCCTCCCCCGCCACCTCCACCCAGACCCCAAAAATAGGTAGTATGGGAAAGTCGTAAACTCTTTCTCTTCTTTCACACACCCCAATTCCCGAAAAAAGTTATGGGTCGCCACTGAGGCTCCACTTGTATTACTTACCCTATGGACAATATTAATATCCATCCCATAATCTAAGAGTAGGTTAATACACTCTACGTCACCTTC
Organism: Anneissia japonica; assembly: GCF_011630105.1. Taxonomy (NCBI): domain Eukaryota; kingdom Metazoa; phylum Echinodermata; class Crinoidea; order Comatulida; family Comatulidae; genus Anneissia; species Anneissia japonica. The sequence continues at coordinate 871,953 of NW_022753015.1, forward strand.
ACTCACTGCATCAATTAAAACCTGAATAACAGTAATTAGACAAAAACATTCATCCATAGTAAGCAAACACAGTAAATCTGTAATAATGGTTATATAAATACAATAATAATAATTGTCGACTTATATAGAACAGAAACTTGAACAGAACAAATGGAACCAAATTGTGGAAAGCGTAATGTCGAAAGACGGAACACGTTAAGAAAAGAAGATAGCGCATATTGTAGAGACATGCGCGCTTACCCCCAGTCATTGGATCAAGCACATATGAAACACATACTCAGGTCATAGGGGAGAATTACATACGGTAATTTTGCAGCGCATTTTTGTGTTTGAACCTATCAGGTACCCACTTGCACTCCTGGGCGGAGAGGCACAACCGTAGGTAAAGTGCCTTGCCCAAGGACACAAGCAAAATGCACAGCGAGGGATTCAACCTCCTACCTCAAGGTTGAGAAGCAGAACCACAACCGCTGCGCCAAATCGCTTTTACCGCGGTTGGTGCTTTTACCGCGGTTGGTCTCTACATTATAGCTTTGAAATATATCGTAGATTTCGTCAAATTTCCAATATAACTGGAAAGGCATTTATATACAAATATTCCTGAATAGTTACCTGCGATGGAAGCTCATGGACTGGTGGCAGATTAGTCGGCTTAACTCGACGTATTTCTTTAGTCTTCTGGGAAAAAACCGAAATACAGCAGTGGTTAAACTGTCATAAATCAGTATGAATGATGTTACTTCTTGTACTATAATATAATAAATTAACTAATTGACCTTTCATCTACGCGCCGTCCTTTATATACTGATGAGGGCCGATACAATACGATCACAAGTAAACGTACACATGATAATGTGTGGGACATACGCGTATTCCTGACCTTGTTCTGATTGGTCAATTGTGTTTTTTTTTTCGATTTTATACATTAATTATATAATAGATTTATTAAATGACATTAGGAAATTTTACATTTTTAAAGTATTTTCTAATTTTACTTTAAAGCAAAGGAAATGTGAGAAAAACGACAAAAAAAATTCTAAGGTCTGCAGGAAGACTAGGACAAGTTCGGACAAATCGAGTTGATACAGTATTTTGAAGTGTCATTCTAAGATTTTAAGTGTTTGAATGTGAGTAACTAAGGATGACAGATGTTGAAAATTGATTTATTATTATTATAAAAATTAATAAGGATATGTTAAGTTTTATTGCCTCTTCTGTCAGGTCCTTTGCAAATTACAGTATTTACATTTGCTGTACGTTTTTGGTAAACTAACCAAAAATAGAATATGGGCCTTAACGATAAGGTTTCCCACTCAAAAACGGATACAATAGTTGTTTGAAGTAGTAACATGGCCTAAATTAAGAAGAAATATACTATTAAATATAAAATATACTATAAGATATACTCTATTTTCCTTTACCGGTGGCCTAATTTTCTGATCAAGATAACCCTTGCACCGTGGCTCCTTGTTGAAACCGCAAATGTGAAAACGCCCACAAATGTAACAACACACCGCCGACAAAAATGTAATAATGCCCACAACTATAACAACCAGCGCCCACAATGTAACAAACAGGGCCCATAAATGTAATAACGATAATGGCCCACAAATGTGATAACGCCCACAAATGTAACAACAAAACATGACGTCTATATACAGGTCTCCCTCTATTTAAAGACCCCTCTAATTAAAGACCACCTCCAATTGAAGACCACTTTTCTATGGTCCCATATTAACAAATTGGCTATTATCCTTTTTATTCTAATTAGAGACCAAAGCTGCTAAAGAACATGGGAACCTCCATTCCAAAATTGGTCTTTAATTGGAGGGAGACCTGTAATATAAATTAGACCAAAATAAATGCTGAAACTATGAGCAGGGACCTCAATAGTTTCTTACCTCACACTTTTTCAGATATTCTTCGATGAATGTCAGGATTTCGCTTACAATATTATTGCTGCTTTCATCGTAAATCATTTGCGCTGCCTTGTGGGCAGATATACTATAAATACACGCGTGCTTTGCATCGTAATTCTGGGAAAAAATAAATTTGGGAATCTAGTGATTTAATTGACAATGTACCCTAGTGCAAAGTTTTGATAATTATTATATTTATTTAATAATGTATAATAATAATTGTAATTGTAGAGATAATAATATTGATGATGATGATAATGATGAAGCGATACAATACTATTTTACATATTATTGTCACTTACACAACATGGCATAAATTATATTTGGGGGATTGATATTGTAAGTGTAATACAATAGAATCTAATGATGATGATGATGATGATGATGATGATAACGAAAAAGAAGAAGATGCTGATGATGATGATGATGATGATGATGATGATGATGATGAAGAGGATGATGAAGAAGATGATGATAATGAATGACGATGAAGATGTCGAAAAAGATGATGATGATGATGACGTTGACAATGATGGTGATGTATGATGATGAGACACGGATAATGCTGTTTTATTGGTCAAGTTAAACTCAAATATTTCAATTCGATTCGAGTTATTTATTTATCAAGTCACAATCAGTACAAAATGTTTAATAATACCGAAGCAATAGCCCTGATAAAAGAAAAGGTATGCATAAGCAAGCATAATTATATGCTTTTACTTTTGTGTAACCTTAAAGAAAATATATGCAAAAATATACAGACAATGCACACAACAAACACAATCATCTAATCATAATCATAATTGTAATCATATAATTGTGCAATGCACACCATCAACACACAAAGTACATGCACATTTGAATGAATTTATGCAAATGAACACGTATGTACGTAAGTGTAATAAAAATTAAAAGTAATTAATTCAATGAACAATTGCCTGCTGAAATAAACTGAACAGGATAACAATTATGTACACACTGAAAATCGACTGGTATAAAAGTAAAATAAACAATTTAAATAAACTCACCAAATAGACTGTACCGACATCAGCTCCTCTCTCCACCAACTCCTTGGCAACACCAAACTGATGTTGACAAATCGCCAGAATTAAAAAAGAGTGTTGACTGCCATCAACGTCATCCTTTCAGCATAGAACAGATAAATACGCAATATCAATGGTCATTCAGAATCAAAGTACAGTACAGTAGTGCCACAACCCATCCGCAAAACCTCGAACAGAAGCCCCACGGGCTTAATCCCGAGAAGAAGCCCATCTCAAAAAGAAGCCTTCTCCACCCCTTTTTCAGTTTGCAAAATTCAACTCTACGTAATTGTGTGTTTGTTTGATTTTTCCCCTTATTTTTGTTTACATGAACTTTTGGTTTGTAACTCAACGATGTGAAATTAAGTGTTACTTGTGATATTAGAAATTCAAAAACTTAATAATAAATCTATATATTTTAAATCTTGAAATAATTTCATCGTGACCTAAATGATATTTATACGTCTTTAACACAAAATAAACTACATAAACATATATTATACTATCTTTTTTTTCCGAGTTCATTACTTGTTATTTAGATACAGTTGCTCTCATTAGAAAATAAGGCAGTACTATTTGTCATTGTAGTTTAGCTTTACTTTGTACGATACACGATTATCAAAAAAAAATAAAAATAATGTAAAAACAGTGTAAAAAGCATACCGTATAAGTATTTTAATGAATTAATACGTCTGTATAATATATAAATTAAAATAATATATAATATTGAAACAATTTTATATTAAAACCATTGAGGGAAAATAATAAAACAGGTTCTCTTAATTAAAATTATAGAATAGTAATACTGAAATATAAACACAATGTTCTGTAAACATATTTTACTTAATAAATATGTAAATGTTTTTATAATGTGTATGTATATGTAGGGATGTGTGTATGATGTTTATGTATGTATATGCATAGCCTATTACAAGAGTATGTTTATGTAGGAGATAGTATAGGCCCTATATTGAAAATGAGAATAAAGTTGGGCTGCTCCCACGAAAGAGAGAGAGAAAAAAAATTAAATTACATTAGTTCAGACTGACAATCTTTCATTATTATGAGAGCGTGTCAGTTATCAATATTATTTTATTGAGACCCCTACAAACATTGTATTCTCATCACCATGATAGTACAATAAAATAATATTGATAACTGACACGCTATCATAATAATGAAAGATCGTCAGTCTGAACTATCTAAGTACTATCTCGAAAGAAGTTCATATTATCTTGACTATGCTATGCTATGGCAGGTGGATATGCAATTGCGAGTATTTATATAT